>NC_046657.1:180917865-180933694 GCF_010883055.1 Belonocnema kinseyi
AGAAAGAAGAGAAGAGTTTCATCGAAGGGTTTGGGTTTCTAAACCCTTAATTGCGGTAACGAGCCAACGGAGCCGAACAGGATCTATTTTAATAAATCAACGCGACATTTTTGAAGTTTTAAATTCGGGATAATTCCGCGCCAAATTCGGCTCCGCGTGTTACAAGGTTGTAACGATCGCATAAATTTGCATTCGATCCGCTAGGAACAGCACCGTCGCTTCCATAGAATGCGCGACTTCGATTCGAAATTATAAAATATTCGTGCGAAAAGTAAAAAGATTGGCAAGCAACATTTCAGGGCAAATCGGCATGAATATGGTTTAAGTGATAATCATTCCTGTAAGCGAATAAATGTATATGTTAGATATGTCGAGAATTTTTGGGCAGAGGAAATTTGATATAATGTTTAGATTTAAGATAGCAGACTTGACAGCAGGATATACAATTCTTATATTTATTATCAAATTGGCGACAGAAATCGTTACACTGAACCGAGGGGAGAATCATTTTGGTTTTCGTTGAAATGATTAAGACCTCCGGGCAGTCGGTTCTCCGAACTATAATGTAAACATTATGAGCGGACTTGGCTTTATCGTAGTCGGCGAAGTGTTAGGGCACGTGCGTTCTTCACATGAGAAGGCGTATCGAAATCGGCGACCAATTATTAGTCATAATACGAGTAGGGATATGTAGAGTGGGATAGAGAGAAAATGTAATTTAGAAGAGAGAGAAAGCACGAAAGAGGGGGGAGCTAAGGACCGCCACGACGGTACCGAAACTCCCATCGCCGAAGTCAGAGACCAGAAGCAATCTTGCCCTCCGACGCGTCGGGTTCTCTGGCAAATTTCTACAATTCGCATTCTGAATAAATTCATTTTGTTAATCTAATATCACAAAATCTATAGTTGTCAGTTCATTTTGTTGCCTAATTATCCGTTTTCAGAAAGAAGAGAAGAGTTTCATCGAAGGGTTTGGGTTTCTAAACCCTTAATTGCGGTGATGAGCCAACGGAGCCGAACAGGATCTATTGTAATAAATCAACGTTAAAATTTTTGAACTTTTAAATTCGGGATAATTCCGCGCCAAATTCGGCTCCGCGTGTTACAAGGTCTGTCTTTTTCATTGAATTGCATTAAGAAATAGCAAAAATAATTAAAAACTTGATGCTGTTTGCAAATAAACAAAAAAATATATATTTAAAAATAAGAGTAACTATTGCTAATTATTTAAAAAAAGAAAAAGTCATAAAAATATGTGGTTTAATGCGAATAAAATCTAATTTTAAGATAAATTTTGAAAGCATTTCGAACTTCATATTTCTACGATTTATTTTGCTGCTATTATTGATTTTATTATTAGTTCTAGTTAAAAAAAATAATAATTGTTAAAATTATTAAAGTAGCTAATGAAAATATTATTGAAAACATATACATGATCTGAAGAATTAATACAAAATATATCACTTATATCCAATATAAATATAATAATAATTAAAATATGTAAGATTACAACTTGAGTTGCAAAGTAAAGAATCTTTGAACCTTTAAAATCTTAACAATTTCAATTTTTGAAGGAGATATTTTTAAACACTAATATTAATTTTAATTAAAATGTTTTTAGGGAATAATTTGGTAAAAAGTCATTGAAAAGACTGATAAATGAGAAAATGCATATAATATTATTCAATATAATCTATATATTTAATTAAATTGAACCGAACGTCATATATACATTTATGCAGTTTAATAATTTATTTATTGCTTAATCTTAAAAGCTTTTTTCTCGCTGCATGCAACCCCTAATAATTTGATTTAAAAATATAAATTCAAAGAAGATTTTGAATGAAATTGTTAATTATATTATTTTTGCAAACCTCAATTCTAAAATAAACAGACTATAAGCTATTAAACTCTATAAACAAACGTACTGTACTCATGACGCACAATTGGAGGAAATGCACTTTTGTCAGTCAAAAATGTTTAGAGCTTTCAATTTTTTGCGATTTTTAATTTTTTGTTTTAAATTAAAGATTATGCAATTCCATAGATCTTGACTTTACGAACTTTTGTCTCCTCTATCTTTTTATCAATCATTTTTCCACTCAAAGCATGGAAAAACTAAATTTTTTTATAAAACAATTTTTTACGCTTTAATAACCGATCAGGAAAACTTTATATTGTTTTAAATAAATGTTTAGAAACTCACAGAATACAAATAATGTGCTTACTAATCCATTTATCTGTTATAAACCAATTGTATGAACAAATTGACCAATAATCTTATTATCAAAAAAAAATGTTTTGCTAAAAATGCTTCGCAATAATGTAGGAATGACATTTAATAACAAAAATACTTTAAAAGTTTATAATAATCACTGTGATAAATAATTTTTGTGGCATGATATTAGAATTTCAGATTTTTCGAATTATAATTTCCTTCAATGGCCAGAGCGACTTCAGGTAATCCTTAAAATAATAAATATTTGATCAAATATAACAATTAAAATTTTTGTAAACAAATTAGTTAAAGATATAACACTGCATGCTAATATTTTTGTCACAAGAATTGTTAATAACAGTAGTTATTGTTCACTTTTCTAATATGTTGGTGACTAGCAGTCGTTGGCCAATAACTTAAAACATTTCCAGTGCAAACAAAAAATTTCCATGCTAAAGGGCCAAAATTTCCAATCTGTTTATCTAATTTCTTTAGAAAAATGTGAATTGTTGTATTTTATCTAATATTACTAAATATTTATTATTGCAAGGAATACCTGAAGTCGTTCTGGCCATGGAAGAAAATTACAATTTCAAAAATCTCAAATTCTAATATTTTGCCAAAATAATTGTTTATCACAGTGGTTATTATAAACCCTTAAATTATTTTTGTTATTAACTGCCATTCGCATAATAATGTGAAGCATTTTTAGCAAAAACAAAATATTTTTTACCCATAATAAGACTATTTATATATATATGATGTTCGGTTCAATTTAAATAAATATATACATTATATTAAATAATATTAAATCGATTTTCCCATTTATCAGACTTGTCATTGATTTTT
Source organism: Belonocnema kinseyi (assembly GCF_010883055.1). NCBI lineage: Eukaryota > Metazoa > Arthropoda > Insecta > Hymenoptera > Cynipidae > Belonocnema > Belonocnema kinseyi. The sequence goes on from NC_046657.1 coordinate 180,920,933, forward strand.
TACCAAATAATTCCCTCCAAACATTTTAATTAAAATTACCACTACTTTTTAAAAATATTTCCTTCAAAACTCGAAATTGTTAAGATTTTAAAAGTACAAAGATTCTTCACTTTGCAACTGAAGTTGTAGTCTTACATATTTTAATTATTATTATATTTATATTGGATATAAGTGATATCTTTTTTATTACTTCTTCTGATCATGTATATGTTTTAAATCATTTTCTCATTGAGGAATTAAATAGTGTAATTTTTTTCATTAGACCCGTAACAATAAATAATATTTTTAACTAAAGCAAATAATCAAATTAATAATATCAGTAAAATAAATGATAGAAATATGAAGTTTAAACTGCTTTCAAAATGTATTTAAAAATTAAATTTTATTCATATTAAACTACATATTTTTATGACTTTTTCTATTGTTAAATAATTAGTAATAGTTACTCTTATTTTTTCATACATATTTTTTGTTTATTTGCAAACAGCATCAAGTTTTAAATTATTTTTGCTTTTTCTTAATGCAATTCAATGAAAAAGTCAGACCTACTTTTTGTAGCGCCATCTGTGGGATTAGTTTGACCGACATTTCTCCTCCGGATCGGAGTATACGCTAGATAGCGTCTATGATCCTTCATCTAGAAAGCATTGAGTGTCCATAACCTGGCAATCTCCCACCTCATCTCTGCTCCAAAGGGCAACGCATTCCGGACTCATCGCCACCCTGAGCATAAACATGATCTAATAAATACATGGTCTAGACACTTGAGGGCCCCGTTTCGTTCAAGCCACGCAAACTCCTAATTCCACCATTTTGTTAGTATGACTGCGTAGTTTGAGTTTGAAGCGTAGAACTGTACGGCGAATTGTTATTATACATACGAATTATAATAAATTTTAGTAGGATTCAAATATTTCTACAGCTCAAAATAGCAAGAAATTTAAATTCTGACGTTTTACAATTTTAAACCCCTTACATTTGCCGCTTTACTTATCCAAGATGGAGAAATTAAGTGATAAGACCAGATTGGTTCGTTTTTTTTTGTTTGCGCGTGGCTAGACCATAAATTTATTAGATCATAAACATAAGTATGAAAAGGTCATAATTCATACATCCATGATTTGGTTTCCCCATATCAATATGCCATAGACCTTTTCATTTAAGGAAAACACCAGGATACCTGTCAGGTAAATGTTTCGAGCAATGTTCATAAGAGGGAAAAAGACAAAGATATGGGAAGTCTATTTCGCACTTACAAAACGGAAGTAAAACTTGCCTGAAACATTTGGAAGTGTTCATGACGTCACGTTTGCTTCCGTTCTATAGTCCGGATTACTGCGCAAGCGCAGCATTAGAGAATAGATCCCGCCAAGCGCTGAATTAGTGCCACAATCGAGACGCGGGACCACGACCACTCATTTCTTTCTCTCCCGAACCTAAGGACGCGGCGAGATCTGTTTTGCTTTCGTGCACAAATTCTGAGTCAATATATTTCTCTAAAAAGTCTTGTTTTATTAATTTTTCCCAATATTTATATCTTATCGGTAATTATATTATTGCTTTACAGTATGTCGTTGCTCGATGTAAAAAGATCTCACATTGCACTTGAAAAAGAGGTTAGTTGAGAAACGGCTATTTACTTTTCGAACTTCAAACGTTTGATGTATATTATACAGCTGAGATAGGCCGTTAGTTTTTAGCTTGATACCGATAATAAAATCTAACCATAAAAATATTGTTTTACAACTTAAGGACGTGAAAGAGAACCAACCAAAGATTGTTCGGAGATCACCAAGGCACCTCCCGACGGAATTAAAGGTAAGTGAATTTAAGTTATCTCAAAATTGTTCCACTGCAACTAGGCACCGGTATCACCGAATATGGCCAAGACGATTTGTTCATTTATTTTAATAAGCTATAGATTGTTAAATAGTAAAAAATGATTTGCCGGTTGCAATTGCTTCGGGTAAGAAAAAGGATGGATCCGGATTCGACTATCACATGCGTCAAATAATTGGTAAAACTTCAGAATAGCGGCTTTTCCCGTATAACCCTTTAACGTAAAAGAATATCGAAACTTGTTATTATTTGATGAATTCTATGTGAAAAAGTTTGGGGAAGAACATTTTTAAACTACATTATGATTTTCTTTACGAAAAAAAGAAGCTGAAATGCATCTTGCATACCTGACTAAAATCACTACTATGGCGCTTATTATAGGTGATTTTTGCGTAGCGCACTAAGAAGTATAAATAATTAAAAAAATATTCTTGTGTTGCACTACGTATGATATAATAATGAAATTATGGATTTTTTATTGGGTTAGAGTCAGGTACGTAACTAACATTGCGGCTAGTTTTTTAACTATTAGATAAAAACATTCCTCGGAAATGCCCTTCCTCCACCTTTTTCATTTAGAATTCATCAAGTAATAACAAGTTTTTGAAATTTTTTTACGTTAAAGGGTCATACGGGAGAAGCCGCAATTCTAAAGTTTTACCACATAATTTTACAGTATGGCTGTAAAATGTTATTAACAGTAAAACATTAAATTTCGCGGTTTAACTATGCAAAGTACGAAAACAATGAAGGTAGAAATTCTTCATCGAAGTAATCTATAAATTTCTTATAAATAATTTGTAGCAATTGCAGAAAAGGGGCGTCACCTGTTTTTTGGCTGGAAAAACAATATTTTTCTGCAACACACTATTAGAATCTTTAACTGAACGATAAATGAAGCGATTTGAGCAGCCAGAAGTTTAAAATTATTGTTACTTTTGTTGCTACGATATCTTAAGTATGGATATGTCACGATATCGGAATGATCATATTTAACTCACCGCTTAGGTGCTTTTAAACATCCAAACGGCCAGAAACACCCCTTTGACAGGTCACAAAAATAATTTTTTCAAAACCCTACCCTTTTCCAACGTTTCGTGGGGGGCGGGAAGGTCCCCTATGACTAGAAAGAAGAATAGTGTTGGCCAAATCACTACCCATTTCCAACTTCTCGTTAAATATGGTCATTACGATATATCGTGACAGGCCCATATTTGAGACATCATAGTAATAAGAGTAACAATAATTTTAAATGTTTGCCTCATCAAACCGATTCATTTATCATTCAACTAAATATTCTTCTAGTTTTTTGCCAGAAAAAAAAATCCTGCCAAAATAGTGTTGACGCCTCTATTCTGCAAACTATCCATTGGCGCTGTCTGGTTACGGACCTCTCCGGAACTTTAGCCCTGAACAAGCTGGAAAAGGGGTTACAGTGACGGGAAATTCCGCAAACATAGACAGTGCGTACATTATCAGAGATGAGTTGGGAGATTGCTCATGCAATGGAATAAGAGACTCCGTCAAAATCCGACTGCTAAAAGCGCCCTCTTGGCTTGTGGGTCAACTCCTCGGAGTTACTTCGCTGTTTTCGGCATTTTTCAGACGTTCCGCCTCGGTAATTGCTTAAGTTAGAGAATTTAAAAAATGAGTTACCACCGCAGTTACAATTACAGGAGTTACCATAAATGTAAATGATGTCCTGCATATTTATTTACCACTCGAATATTAAGTGTTTATTATATAATTATTCTAATGATTCACAATTATTAGTGAGTAGTTATATAATGAAAACTAATTATTTATTTTTAAAATTAAAATTTTAAATATTATATATTTACATAGCTATTTTATATGCTATAAATCATGAAGTATGACTTATAATTTTATTACATTACCGGAAAAAGTTTTATGTTTACCTATTTTTTAATAACTGATAAGTTTTATTTATTTCAATTATGACTGAGCTAAACATTTTTCTCTTTAAAATGTTTAATGCCAGCAAAATTCAAAATTCTGTATAAAATCAAGCAGAGGATAAAGCCAATTTATCCATTTTATAAAGAATTTTGAGATTTCTTTAGAAACAAAAAAATAGTATATTGTTAATTATAATACCTTACATTTTTTTCTAAAACGCTAAAATTAAGTAACTATTATAACATATGTTTATCAGTTACAGATTGTATTAATTAATATATAGTTTGTAGTTAAACTGCATATATAGAGGAGAGTACCCAAATATGAGATGAACTCTGTTTGGCGTGATTGTCGGAATTCTATGTATTGAATTTAAAAGTGATATAGGTCATTTTAAAGGAAATTTAGTTTGTCGTAAGAATAAATAATTTTATTAAAAAATTTTTTTATGCTGAAAATACAAAAAATGTAAAAAAAAAGTGCTTTTTCCAAACTCGTCAAACTATTCTCATAATATGAGATACCCCAGGAAATAGCTAACAAAATGCAAAATAAAGTATTATTTTTAATGAAAAACTTCATTCTGTTTCCGAAGTATAAATTTAGTGTTATTTAAATATATTTAGGTTTTGCAGTAGTCACAAACATTTTTGTAACCAATTTCCCCCGCGCAGCCAGTGTTATAAAAACCACAGGTATCTCATATTATGAGAACCACACCGTGCAACTATGCACTTACTATGTCTGACCTGTACAACGAAAAACTTCAACACTGTCGATATTTTCCTACTTAGTTATTCAATCCCCATCACTCCAGACACGCTTTACTACTAGATACATATTTAATGAATAATAAACAGGGTTTAAAGAATTCCCTTCCAAGAACTCGACCACCATCGATTTCACAAAAAGTTCGACTATAATCTTTAGAAGCCCAATGAAAAATGGACTATACCACGAAATTACTTTTTCTTCAAGGGCTCCAAGTTAGTGATAGAACCAACAGAGTGGGTCTCTTAGTTTAGCTGATACCCCGTTTTCTCATATTGCGAGAATATCTCATATTCGAGCCAGGCAAAAGATTAATTTGATAAAAATGCTTGAACGTTTAAAAATGTTACAAACTTTTTATTCAGAGCTTTTTACAACATTTTTAAGTGTTTGATTTTAATGATTGATGGCTCTTTTGCCTTGAAATTAGAATCGCATATTTTAGAAAATATACCTAAAATATACACACAAAATACCACCTTAATGTGTACAGTTATTCAAATAAAATAGAAGAAAACGGTAATATAAGTACTAAATATTTTAATTTAACATACACGATTGCATATTCCTAAGTATTAAACTGCAATCGGTTCTACAACATAGTCTTAAGTTTTGAAAGATATATGACCCATATTTATGCAAGGCCTTTTAAGTTTGAACCCCTCAATTACTTGCAAGGAAAACCTAGAAAGCATTCTTCTGGAATTCAGTGAGAACCGTATATATCTTTGCCTATAGTCCGTATACCTGGTTGAACCTAATAAATTTTGGAAATTTTCCACCTTTTATGGTCTACTTCTGTTGTAAGAATGGAATAGTTGAATTGCCAGTTTAAAAAAATTAATATTTTCAACGGACAGTCATCATTTCCTCCACGGTTACCTGCGTACCCTTCCACTTCCAGTGTTCAGCGACACTACCCCTCACTGGATTCGAAGTTGCTCCGGGCCTACGATGCTACGTCCCCTTTGGAGATAATCCCTTTGTCTTCCAACTTATATCTATTCCTATTTGAAGAATATCAGTATGTCCAAGAAAATCATTTAAATATACATAATTAGATTATTTCCAATCTAATAATGTATAAATATGATATGTGCACATTTTATGGACGAAAAATTAAACAATTTTCCACTTTTGGTCAATTATACACACAATAAAATACAATAATAAATAATGAATAAATAAAAACAATAAATACAATTTTCCACTTTACAAGTTATCGTGGATTAATAATTGATTCAAGTTCACAAAAGTAAGTGTTTGAACAAGTTATTGTTATTATTTATAAAAATATTCTCTTACAGTTATTCTCGTATGTTGCAGTTTTTTCTAAAAATTTTCACTTTTGATCCACTTTTAAATTGCAGTGAGATAATCATTAATTTAAGTTAACAATCGTAATTTTCGGCCCACAATGGTGACCCTTATCAGTGAGTTTTAATCAATCTGCGAAAAATAAATAACGTCTTGTAGGTATGCAGTTTTACAATTAGAAGTGTTATTCTTTGGTTAATATCTCAGTTTCTAAATTATATACATTATTTAACTTAATTTTTTAAATTTAATTTTATTAATAACTTGATAAATTATTGAGTATTAGAATGTAGTAGTAAAATTTTGTAACAAATTTTTTTTAGTTGTCAGAAAACATTACAGTCCCTTTAAAAATGAACCTGTAGTAAAAAAATGAAATTATACAAAACTTTGTAGTTGAATAATTATTTAAGTATTCTTTAAAAAATGTTCTTTTCTTATCGACATAAGTTTTTTTTTTAAAAGGCGAACAATTATTGTTACTTTTAGAAAAATAATTATCATGGATTAAAAGTAAAATTATATAATTATATAAGTACAATGCTCTTGACTTCCGTTTCCGGCATGAAAGTGTAAAGTAGTGGGAATTGTTGATGCTGAGTTTTTCTGATATTGTGGTGAAATTTGAGGTGAGTTTGTTTGGAGATTTGTGACAGGGTGAGAAGACTGTGTTGACGGATTGGTAATAGCAGGGTTGGGTAGCGACAAAGAAAGGCGTGACAGGTAACAGACAGCGACGATAAAGGCAGGGAAGTATAGAAGGTGGGAAAATTTGAATTTGATTAATGACTAGTGGAGTGAGTATCTCCTTGAAAGAAACAGAATTAGAGCAGGAAGTGTTCAGTACACCGAAAGAGATAAAGGAAAGGTAAGCAAGGGGGAACTATAAAAAAAAGTATAGAAAAGGAAAGATTAAGAGCAAAAAGCGTAGGGTCCATAGAAGCATTTATCAAAAGGAAGAGAGGGGAGAGGGAAAGCAGTGAAGAGAAGGAAGATATCTGGACGAGTATAAAATACCAGAAAATGTTTAGATCGCCGCCGGAAAAGCAGAGTTTGGTAGGGAAAAGCGATAACAGGGAGGGTGTTGACGGTAGCAGAGATGAAAATGAAATGTCGATGAAAGAAGAAAGGCTAAAGGAAATTAGAGAAGTGATGATAGAGGTAATGGGGATTTAAGAAGAAAAGCAGGAGAGAAGGGGAGAGGAATTAAAGAAGGAAATTAGGCGGGAAATGGCTGAAGGTAAGAAAGACATAAAAAAATGGGAAGAAATCAGCGAAAAGTTGGAAAAGAGGATGGAGTCATTGGAGCAAAAACTAGAGAAGCAGGAAGAAGTTAATAATACAAAGGTAGAGGAGATAAGAGGTAGGATGAAGAAACTTGAAAGCTCGAACGGGAATTGCGGGGGGGGGGCGAGAGTGGGAATAAAGAGATAGAAAGGCTGAGAAACATAGAACAAAAAATAGAGAGGGAAGAAAGAAAATTAAACATAGTGAGAAAGGGTATAAGATTAGAGGGGAAGGAGCTGAAGGAAGGGGTGGACGAAGTACTAAAATGGATTGATGCTAATGTAGAGATAGAGGAAATGCGAAATATAGGAAGGGAAGTGAGAAGAGGGGAGATAATGCTACTGGTGAAACTAAAGAAATGGGAACATAAGAGGGAGGTGATGACAAAGAAGAGGTTATTATATGGTAGTTCGGAGAGAATAGAGGATGATTTGACATGGGTAGAAAGGAAGATGCAGTATAAATTAAGGAAAATAGCGGAAGAGGAAAGAAAAAAGGGAAAGAGAACATGGGTTAAGTATGGGAGAATTCAGATAGATCGAGTATGGTGGGATTGGGATGAAGAAAGGGAAGAGATAGTAAGAAATGAGGTGGCAGGGAAACTAGAAGAGGAAGGAATGGGAGATAGGAAAATAAGAAATAGTAAGGAGGAAAAAAAGATGACAAACGAAAGTAGGGAAGAATGGAAGATTTGTTACTGGAATATATATAGCAGGATTAGAGAGAAAGGATAAGGAGTTTATGAGAAATTTGACACAATGGGATGTAGTCATAATGATGGAGACGTGGTTAGATGAAAAGGGATGGGAAAGAGTAAGGGGAAGGTTACCAAGTGGTTACAAATGGCAAGGAAAAGAAAAGTTTAGAGAAAAAATAAGAAATATCAAAATGGGAGAGAGAAATGTGGAAGAGGAGATGGAAAAAATGATAGGAGAAATAAAAACAGGATTAGAGTGCACAAACAATAATGAAGTTAGTAAAGCGGGGAATAGAAGTGAGTGGGATGAGGACTGCAAAGAGAAAAAAAAGGAGGTCAGAAAGGAATTAAGAAAGTGGAGAAAACAAAAAAGTAATGGGGAAGAATATAGGAAAAAAAGAAAGAGTATACTGAGTTGTGTTATCAAAAGAAAGAGGAAGAGGCGGAGAAGGCTAGGACGGAAGAAGAGGTATGGAAGGTAGTAAATAACGAAAGCAAAAGAGTAAACCAAGATATTGAAATGATAGAACGGAAGAAATATTTTTTGGATTTGCTAGGAGGAGTAGAGAGAAAAGTGGTAAAGGGAGGAAAATATGGTAGAGAAAGAGACGAGGAAGAGGAAATTTCAAAGGAAGAAATAGTTAAAGTTTTAGGAATAATGAAGGATGGAAAGGCACCTGGTATAGATTAGATTCCAAACGAAGTATGGAAATATGGAGGGGAGTACTTAGAGCAATGGGCATCAAGGGAAGAAATAGTTAAGGTTTTAGGAATAATGAAGGATGGAAAGGTACATGGTATAGATGCGATTCTAAATAAAGTATGGAAATATAGAGGGGAGGAGCTAGAGGAATGGGCATGAATAATGTGTAATAGATTATGGAGAGGAAAGGGGTGGCCAGAGTTATGGAAAGAAGGAGTAGTTATACCAATAGTAAAGAAAGGGAGAGGAGGTTAAAGATTATAGGGGGGTGACGTTGATGCCAACACTGTATAAAGTATTTGTAAGTATTTTGTCGGAGAGATTGAAGATAGAAGTTGAAGAAAAAAAGATCGAGTCATCAAATCAGACAGGGTTTAGAAAAGGAATGGGGGTAATGGACAACATATATGTTCTAAACTATCTAGTAAATAAGAGAATTAAAAGGGAAAAGGGGGTAATGATAGCAATATTCGTGGGCTTAAAGGCGGCGTTTGACTCATTAAACCGAGAAGAAATAGAAGAAGTTATGATAAAAAAGGGGATAAGAGAGGGATTGATAAAGAGAGTATCAGAAATTTTTAGAGAGACAAGAAGAGCAGGGTAAAGGTAGGAGAGCAAATAGGAGATAGTTTCTGGTTGGTGAGAGGTGTGAGACAATGGTGTCCTTTGAGCCCACTTTTATTTAATTTATTAATATCAGACTTGGAAGAAGAAATTGGGAGAAAGGGTTGGGGAGAAGTTAGGATAGGGAAGGAAAAGATATATACACTGGCATACGCCGACGACAGTGTTGATGGCAGAGGATGAAGAAGGGATAACGGGATTAATTGCAGGATTAGAGAAATACTTAGATGGGAAAAAGCTGAATGTAAAGGTAGAGAAGACAAAGATAATAAGGTTTAGAAAAGGAGGGGGAAGGAAGAAAGAATAGACAGGGAGATGGTATGGAATAAAGTTAGAAGTAAAGAGTATAAATATTTGAATCATATCTTGCAAACAAATAGAGATCATACAGATCATATAAGAGAAAGGATAAAAAAAGCAGCAGGGGTAATGAAACAGATATGGGGAATAGGAAAAAGAAGGTTAAAAAAATGGGAGAAGGAGAATGTGGTTATTTGATACGCTAGTATGACCGGTTTTAGGTTATGGAGCAGAGATATGGGGATGGAAAGAAAGGAAAGATATTGAGAGTTTACAAGAAAGGTATATAAGGTGGACCCTAGGGGTAGACTGGAGGACGCCAGGATATATGGTGAGAGAAGAAGCGCAAAGGTATAAGTTAAGTATTAGAGAGGGTAAGAGGGTATGGAAATTTGAGACAAAGCTGAGGGAGGGAAAGGGAGGGGAGTTGGCGAGAAAGTTTTTGATGGAGGCAGAAGAGAGGAGAGGGAGGGCGATCGAATTAACGAGGTGGAAAGAAGAAAGGAGGGAGTTCTTTAATGATAGAGAAATAGAAGATGGGACTGGAGTAAACTATGAAGAATTGAAAAAAGGGAGAGGGAAAGACAATTATCAGAAAGATGGGGTGCGATTGAGAAATCAAAATACATAAATGGTATAAGATGATAAAAAAGGAAGGGGTGCCAAAGTATTTAGAAAAGGGATGGGGAGAGAGAAGGTGGACCAGAATAGCAAGATTTAGACTGGGAAACGAGGTAAGGGAGGGGATGTACTGGGAAAAAGAAGAGAACAGAATGTGTAGAATATGTGAATGGGAGGAGGAAACATGGGAGCATGTATGGGAAGGATGTAGGAGAGGAATGTAAGATAAAGGAAGCTGGCAAGAAAATGTGGTTAAGATTCTAGGGGAAGATGGATTAGGAGAAGAATGGATGAAGGAGTTGGAGGGTGCTAGGGGAGCGAATGAGGGAGAATGAAAGAATGCACGTGAAAAAGGTAAATGAGGGTATAAAAAAGTGAAAGAAAAAGGAAACAGAAGTCGTTTAAATTAGAAGCGTGAAAATGGTAAGTAATGGTAAAGTAAAAGTTAAGTAGACTAAGATGCGTTTGCGTTCTCATGCTCTCTCTCTCTCGCTTGCACTCTCGCTTTCGTTTGTTCGCTCACTCGCTTGCTAACAAGTCCTAAATTGCGCTATCGCAGGAAATAGAAATAAGGACATAGATATAAGACTTTATGTAAATAGTTGTAAATAATTGTATATATAGAAAGGATAAGATTGTAAAAAATATATAGATTTAAACGGAAAGATTGTAAGGAATGGAAGTCATGTAAACCCTTAGGGGACACATTATGAGTAAAGAAGAAGTACAATGCTCTTTTTTACAAATTTATTTTTTACTACAGTGTGATTTTGGAAATGCTTTCTTTTATAGAAATAATTTTAAAACAAGAAACTCAGTACATTTCAATTTAAAAAATTGAAATTATGAACATTTTGAAAAATTTAAATATTTTAAGAGACACAAAACTTTGTTAAAGTAAAATTTGTGTATAAGAAATCGAGAAAACATTTTTTTAAGTACAATGTTCCTCGTCAATTTGTATTTCTACTACAGTGAAAAAATTGGCATTAACTTTTCGTTGATATAAGGAAAAGAAAAGTTTTAAATAACAATTTGAATAATTATTTAGCTACAAAGTTTTTGTTTAATTTTGTATTTTTACTAAAGAGCGGCTTTCAAGAGAAAAAATTTGACTTTCACAGATATAATTCCTCATTAAACCAGAAAAATTCATTAAATAATACTATTTCTCTTATACATAAAAAGCTGCGTTTAAGGTTTTCAATACAAAAAATGAAATTTAATATACATCGATAAAAAAATAGTTTAAAAAGAGTTTTTTGACTGCAGTGTTTTCTCTCTGAAAACTTAAAAAAAATTTGTTTTTAAATTTTGTTACAAGATTTTCTTACTACATTTTAATTGATTTTTCATTAGTTGTTCTTCGTTAAGAGATTTTTTTTAGAATAGTACTTGCAATTGTAAAAGAGCTTACCTGCAAGAAATTATGTACTTTTCACAGATTTAAGAAAACTCACTGATAAGGATCGCCATTATGTGCCAAAACGTTTGAAACAAGTCAATTGTTTTCGATTCACTTGACTCTAAACTCTAAAGATAACAATGTACATCAACAATTTCTACAAAACTGAGTTTTGAGGATCAATAGCATCACCCAGCGATTATCAAGTTATCATTATTTTAATAATATTCTCTTTTAATAATTTTCGAAAACGCGATTTTTGTCTTAAATTTTCAACAGCTCTACCAACGAAAAAAACAATAGAAAATTGATTGATTAACTCAATGGCAAGGAAATGGGTCATTTGAAAGACAAATGCATTATCTTTAAGGGGGACATCACATCGAGGGCCTGAAGCCACTTAGTATCCAGTGAGGGGTAGTAGTGTCGTTGCGCAGTGGAAGTGGAAGGTTAGGCAGGTAGCCGTGGAGGAAAAGACGATCGCCCATTTTCAACAGAATGCATGAATTTATACCTAATATGCTACTAAAATCGTAATTTTTTAACCAAAAAGATTTATTTTTAGTTCAAAAAATTAATTTAAAATCAGAAAAAACGGGTTTTCAACCAAGTAGATGCATTTCAACTAAAATGATAAATCTTCAACAACAAAAATCAAGTTTCAGCAATCTCCTTCAACTATTAACTTGTAAAATTCTTTAATTTTTACCTGCTAAATGTTTCAATGTATACAATTTCATGTATTCCTTAAAAATTATTGAATTTCATATCACAGTTTAAAATTAATTATTTAACTAAGCATTGGTTTTAATGATTGTTTCAACTACAAAATGTTATTATAATAAATAAATTTTTTTAATTCATTATCTTCAGTTTTTAGAACAATAATACTTTGATAATAATTAGATGATTATTAGATTATTATTATTATATATTATTATTATTATTATTATTATTAGATTATTATTAGATGATTATTTTAATATATATTATTTAAATTTCAAATTATTACTGTTTGCTTAACAGATTAGGAGTTTATATAATAATAATTCAAGGATAATTTTCAAATTCAATATACAATTTTGAGGTATGAGTTTCTGTTAAACAAAAATAAGGAGAAAAATGTTCTCAGGAAGTATGCATCGCTGGAAACAAACTTTTTGAAAAATAATCTTCGAAGCAATGTTTTTTGGCTTCTCACATTGGTTTTATTAAAAAAGGGTTAAGTGCATTTTTCACTTAATTTTTACGCACAGAAAGTTTTCTTTTGATCTTGAT
>NC_046657.1:180933794-180936832 GCF_010883055.1 Belonocnema kinseyi
TAATATAATTAAAAAGTGGTAAATTTTTTCTTTCTATATGCTATAAAGTCATAAACATAATGCTATGTGTTCTATTTTATTGCAATTCTTTTAGTTACCGAAAAAAACTGCTTTAGCAAAAAAATATATTGTTTAAAGAAAAAAAAATTAAACAATAAAAAAAATGTGTCAAAATTATATAATTAATCAACAGAAAGTAGCATATGATATCAATTTCAATAAAATTGGACATTTCTGGCTCAATTGAAAATTTTTTGAAAATATACAATAATTAATTGTTCAAATAATTACGGTATGTTTTTAGCAAATTTACTACTTCAAACAATGACAAAATATTGCATTTCAATTAGAAAATAAGGTCATTTTTTAAATATCTGGGGAATAAATTATTGTTTAAATAATTGAAAATTGTTTTAAAAGTCATAGTAAATATTAAAATTGTATATTAATAATTATTTCTTTAAAAACGACGACGGGAGTTGCTGAAAAATAAGAATAAGCATATCTGCGAGAACTTATTCTAATTTTAATCTTTTCATTGCAAGTAACATATCGTTGTAATCGCAAATAAACGTACATTTCGAATATAATATTTTTAAATTGCTGATTACAATATTATAAAAATGTTATGTACCGTGTTTTATTCATCATGAGGACAAAAGGGCCCCCCTCAGGCAATGCTCGACACAGCGCGAGGGTACGTCTAGCAGGTAAACCGCGATCAAATGAAAATCGCTCTGCTAAATATTTGGAAAAATTGGAGTTAATTAAAAAGATATTTAGAACTTTTACTTATAAATATCTTTTAAAATTATATACGTTTTTGTAACATTTAAAAAAATGTTGCTAACTTAAGTCAAGTGCCTTACTATCTACCGACGTGTTTTTTGTTTGAAAATTTTTCAAATGTTTTGAAATATTTTTTAATGTTCTCTTAGATTTCATTATTGAAATTAAAACATTGGTTCAAATTTTTCCATGTTTACATTTTGAAATAATATATAAGAGACAAGACGCTTGTTTGAAAAAATGGGTATATTTAATAGAAAAATAAAAAATTTCTTTTTCATATTTGGAAGACGTAATTTAGCACGAAAGTTAATCAAGAATTATTGAAGTTTTCAAGGCAACTTTAAAGTCAAATCAGAAACTGGTTCAAAAATTTCAAAATTGGAAAATGTTAAGATGAAAGTTTTTAAAAATAAATAATTTTCAATATGAAGCCATTAAAATTCGAGAATTGGCAAACGAAAACTAAATTGAATGTTTCAATGTTTGTAAATGTTTTAATTCAGTATTCAGTATGAAAATTCAGAGCTATTTCAACTAGTTCATTAAAAAAAAAATTGCTGGATTTTAAGACGTGCAAGCCGTGCGGTTGCACAGACCGCCATGGTTGCGGGGGAGGGAGCATGCGATTTTACTCCCTACCTTCCTCGACCTGTGTTTTCATGTTTCTGGAAAGGTGACAACTTGGTACCTGTTCGTCCAAGTCTAGTCTTAAGATCCGTAATAGCTTTTTCACTTATCCATTCAAAGATCTGAACTAAGATTGTCTTTCGATGATCATTTCTTACGATACTTTGTAAATTTATAATAATTATTAATCATTCAAACAATTTTCATAAATATATTGAGAGGTGAGGTATTTTTCAATTAATAAACACAATTTGTTTACGAAGTTTACTATGATTGTCTTTGCTATGACTCTTTCCTAAGGTATTTGTTAAATCTACAAGAATGGTTAATTATTTAAAGAACTTTCATAACAAATTCAGAATTTGGCTATTTTTGAGACGAATAGGGTCAGTTCTTTTTACAAATTTAATCACGAACGTCTTTCCGATTAATTATAATAATCGCATTTTCAAGATTTATTATTTAAACCATTTTCACGAGCAAATTAAGAGTTTGGGCATTTTTGGAAGAATAGGCCTAATTTGTTTACGGAATCAATAAAGAATATATTTCCAATCACATTTTCCTACGACACCTTGCAAATTTACAATAATGATTTATTATACAAATAAATTTCATAAACAAATTCAGAACTTAACTTTTTTTTAGATTTTGAACCATCTGAACATTTTAAACAAATTAATTTTTATAAGAAAATGTATGCACTATATGTTTAATAAGAAATAAAAAAGAAATTAAAACTATAATGGTAAAAACTTTCATTTTCATTAGTTTCAGTAAGTATCTATTTTTATTAATTTCTTAAAGTAATTTCATAATCTCTTCAAGTTAAATATTTTGCTTTATCAAGATTTTCTGTAGTATATTTTCTCTTGCAATACTTTTCTCCATATATTTTACTGTGATTAATCAGTCGAACATATAAACAGTATTCTTATCACTTATTGTAATATGATTTTTTATGTTTAAATCCACGCTGGAACAGAAGTCTCTCAACTTCACATTCTTTGCGCATTTTAAATTTTTTCTTTACCAAGGCGAATCTAAAATCAAGTAAAAATGATTATCGTGTTATTTTATTGAATTTTATTTCCAAATAAAATAATTGCAAGTAAATTTGAGATTTGCACGCCGAGTGCGCGTATGAGCTTTTCTTTTGGTTGAAAATTCGTCTTTTTGTTAGATAGAATGATTTATTTAACTGAAAATTCAACTAAATGCAGTTGATAATGAAGCTATTTTGTTGGAAGTTAAAAAAAATTAACGAATACAGTTGAATATTCCTTCAATTCAGTTGAAAATTCATCTAGTTCATTAAAAATTTGACTATTTTGTTGAAAATGATTTTTTTAACTGAAAATGCGACTATTTCATTTTTAGTTTAAAATTTATATTTTTCATTTGAAATGAAACTATTTGTATAAAAATTGTCCTTTCTGAGTTGAACATTCCTGTATTTTGTTGAAGATTCGTCTTCTTTGTGTTCTCTAAATCTGAATCAGTATATGTCTAATTCTAATCAGCGTATATACACTGCTAAAACAGTGAAATGTAGCTGCTGATCAGTGAAATTTCACTGAATAACAGCTAAATTTCGCTGCTTTTCCAGCGAATATACG
>NC_046657.1:180936932-180940853 GCF_010883055.1 Belonocnema kinseyi
AAAATTAAAATTCGAAAATTTTTTCTAAAGCCTCCAGGGGACTTCGTTTTCGCACGAAAAAATTTTATGTGCCCTTATTGCATCCGGACCCACAATTGCAAGGTCATTCATTAGAGATGTGAGGTTGAAACCAAGGCGATAAACTAAGCACTTGAAAAGGGTAAGAATGCGGAAGTTAGCACGTGAGTGATATTCTCAACTATGGGTTAACGAATATTTTAATAGGGGAAACAGGTCTAATGGATTTAAGTGGGTAGATGGGACTGACTCACTTTACGGCTGAGAGCTGTTTGCGTGGGTGCCCTGAAATCATAGGGGCTGACTCAGTTTTTCTATGCGTGGGATTTAACTGGAAAACCACTTGTAAGAAGTGGAGAATATTCTCGATGAATTCTTAAAGGCATGTGACACAGCTAAAATGAAATGACAGCTAAAATTAATGACAGTTATATCACTGAAAATTCTTCTACATTTAAAATATTCACAATACTTTATAATATTTAAAATTACTTGATGAAATAACGTTATTAATATCCGATTATTTTTTATCATTATATCTCATATATCACTGAATCTTTATTTAATAGTATAAAATATGACAAATTTTGTTTGAATATTAGGTCGATATTTTGTTGTCGTTTAAACAATAGGTTCCTTCAATGAACAGATGTCTGTTTATACCGTTAGTTGGATTTAATAGAACAGTGAAATAACAAAAATTTGCGATGTTACAATATGAAAAACGTGCACTGGACAAACAGCGTTTCATAGCTCATCTGTACAATTTATCTGAAATAATATCACAAGACCAAACGGGCAACTTTGGGCATCTAATTTTCATATATGTTTCACGTGAATGTAATTTTTCATTGGGAATTGAAAACAGGGCCCGACCTAGCAAGACTTTTTTTCTAAACTCTATTTTCATTAACGTGAATTAATATAAGAACGTGTCTTAACAAGAAAGTGTGTTAACAAGAAAGGAAGAAACAGGCTTAGACAAGAACGTGTGCTTAGATATCGTTCCCAAACGATGTCGGTAAGAACGAACGAATTGAATTGAATAAATATGTATATACATATCGTAGAATTTGAACAGTTTTGAATGCATAATCAATCGTATATTTGAAATATACGTTTTAATATCTTTTATCGGGAAAGGATTGTGTCTCATTTCAATTCTATTTAATGTGATAAAAATTTCAACTAAAATGCCATTGAATTGCGTCAGCTGACCTCGAAAGTTGGAGTCATTTGAATGCTATCTTTCGACCATAATTTTCGATCAGATAAATTTACGTTCTGATGAGTGAAACGTTGGCGGTTACAATTCGAACTGTATATATTCTACTTAACAATCACGTTTGTTGCAGATTTATTACAATAATGGTTAAAATCATGATTAAATAAAAATAAATAAATTTTTCACATAAAAGGGTATAGTTTGTGCACGGTGGTAAAATGTGTTTGAAAGATGGTCGTGCATGTATCAAAAAGCTAGAGAATGAAGCCAGAAGTCTCCAATTGGCGGCATGACCTTACTAAACCTATTTATTGCCCCGTAAAGTTTAAAATTACAAAAGAATTATATTAAATACACCGAATGAAATGTTTCTTGTCAAATTTCTGACTTAAGAGCAGTAGAAGAATAATTTGTTGATTACTGAAACAGAAGTGAAGTGAACGTTTGAGTTGCATTTGTGAATTGTGCAGAAGTGGAGAAATAATTATGTGTTTATGTTGAAACACCATGAACATTAATAATTTTATAAGAATTAATGTACATTCTTTTCCTGAAAATATTCCGAAAATAATTTTTCTTACTTATGATAAGTGTTGAGGATCACGGATGGTAAGTTTATGTGTGTATACTTACAATTTGACAGGTTGCTCATTGTTTTGGAGGTTATTTTTCAGAAGGAGAGTGAATAAATAACAAAAAAATTGTTTGTAGACAAATGAAAAAGAGAAATTTTCTCTGAAAAGCAATTGAAGAATAAATTGTTTATTTATGCAAATGAAGTGAAGTGAAGGTTTTAATTGACTGCATTTGGCGACTCTACATGAGTGAATATTGAAGCCATTGTTTGAAAAAAATGTGTTCATGTTTAAATGCCATAAATATTATTAGTTCTCTTAGAAGGAATGTAAGTTTTTTTCCTGAAAATATTCGGAAAATATTTTTTCTTTACATTACAGGTTTTGATGATGAAAAATGGTAAGGTTATGAGCGTAAATAAAAGTTGAGAGGGTGCTCATTGTTTTCGAGATTACAAGTACTGTTATTGTCTTTGACAGTTATGCATAAGTAGGCTGTGGTTTTGAAAGTAAATACTCTTAAAAATACGATACTTACCTCATCAGTCTAATTATGATTCATTGTTAAACAATTTCTTCGTTGTTTGTTATTTTTTTTTGGGCCTTTCAGCGAAAGGTTTATTTTCAATAAATACAGTTTAGCCTGCCGGCGCCGGCACTGGAACAATATTGTCGGTGCCGGCAACTTTACTCGTTGCCGGATTTTTTCGCCGGGTGTGATGGTCCGAAAAGCGTGTAGTGATGTATTTTTCATTCACTGCTTACAAATATGGTCATGAAAATTTAAAAAAAAAATATTTTGAAGGTCATATCTTCAAGAAAACGGCGTTACTAACGTACTGATACTGGTGTATTTCGATGCGTTTATTATGAAAAATGAACATGAAAATACATAAAAACATAATTTCCAATGTTAAATTTTGAAACTGTAGTTTTTTAAAAAATGTAAACACTATTGGTATCCGTAAAAAACATATTTAAACCACGCTCACTTTTATAGTCTAACCTTCCTCGCTGCGCTTTACCTCGCACGCATGTCGCTCTTTTCTCGTCAAAATGTTTTTTTTTCTCGAAATTTCATGACCATATATGTAAGCAGTGAATAAAAAATACATCACTGCACGCTTTTCGGAACTTTACACCCGGGAGAGAAAAAACCGGCAACGAGCAACGTTGCCGGCAACAAAAAGATTGTTCCGTTGCCAGCGCCGGCAAAATGTTTCCGTTGCCGGCACCGGCAGGCTAAACTGTATTTGTTGAAAATAAACCTTTCGCTAAAAGGCCCTTTAAGAAATAGCAAACAACGACGACAATTGTTTAACAATGAATCAGAATTAGAGTGATGAGGTAAGTATCGTTTATGTAAGAGTATCTACTTTCAAACCCAGACCGTACTCATACATAACTGTAAATGACAATAACAGTACTTGTAATCTCGAAAACAATTAGGACCCTCTCAACTTTTATTTATACACTCATAACCTTACCATTTTTCATCCGCAAAACGTGTAATTATAAAGAAAAATTATTTTCCGAATATTTTCAGGAAAAAATGTACATTCCTTCTAAGAAAATCAATAATATTCATGACATTTAAACATGAACATTTTTTTTTAAACAATGTCTCCAATATTCACGACTGCAGACTCGTCAAATTTAGTCAATTAAAACCTTCACTTCGTTACATTTGTATAAATAAACAATCTATTCCTCAATTGCTTTCCAGGGAATATTTCTATTTTTCATTTGTCTACAAACAATGTTTTTCTTATTTATTCACTCTCCTTCTGAAAAATAACCTACAAAACAACAAATTATTCTTCAACTTCTCTTAAGTCAGAAATTTGACAATAAACAATTAAATTCGGCGTATTTAATATAATTCTTTTATAATTTTAAACTTTACGCGGCAATAAATAGGTTTAGTATGGTTACGCCGCCAACTGGACACTTCCGGCATCATTTTCTAGGTTTTTGATGCACGCACGACCATCTTTCGAACGCATTTTACCACTGTGCACAAACTATACCTTTTTAGGTGAAATGACATTTCGGTCAAGTGGACTTTAGACGAATTGGATACCTACCGTAGAGATACTGAAC
>NC_046657.1:180940953-180942133 GCF_010883055.1 Belonocnema kinseyi
ACTTCGACCTCTTCTGGTTTGGGTGGGTGTTCGACAGTAACTGAAGGGTCTTGGAAGAGTCGAGATGGGTCAAAGAGAAACTGTTGATTTTCTCTGACCCATGTCTCCCTCCGCTCTAGACTTCTCTTAGCGTCAGATAGTATCCGTATTCTCTCAGCAATATGCTGCCTGATGGTCAGCAGCTTTGACTTGTAAGGGTGTGATAACGGGTCCGGAGTTCGCGCGCGAACTTTCGAACCTTGGCGGTAAAACTCTTGCCAGATGTGATGCAGTCAATCACACATTGAATGCGGGACGCGTACTGTCTTGCCCAGCCTATCTTTATGGCAAGTTGATGCATTCGTCTTTTGGTCTTATGATCAGCCGTTGGTTTTGTTTTACGGTTCGCATCGGCCAAAGCTCTCGCTGCATTATACACACAATAATTGATAGCCCAGAGATCGGATTCACCGGAAAAATGTCCACGAAGCTCGTCATCCATTTCAGCCAGATCTTTAGGCTTGAGAGAAACCTTGGTGTTGATGTTTCTCCGGATCGTAAAGCATCGCTCTGCATCTATTGGATGCCTGCCCGCGGTTGATCTTAGTGTCGCCTCTCTTTCTTTGTTGCCGGCTCGTTCTAGCTGTGGTAGAGTAGGCGTTCCGCTTACATAGCCCCTTTTACGGAGTAGTTCAGCATGGTTTCGCAGACGTTGCTGCGAAAAGTGCGACAGCTCCGGGTGTTTCTCGCACCACAGAGCATGCAACCGTGACATGTAACCCCGTTCACGGGCCACACTCGCATCGTAGCAGTCTAGAAAGTGGTGATTCAGTTGCTCCGTCCACCCAAAGGTCACGAGATCCCGCCGATCCATCGCATTGAATCCATTTTCATTGGCTCCCCCAGCTCTATATTGGTCGGCATTGTTGGCCGACCCATTGTCGGGAGCCCTGCGCGTTCTGTTGTTTTGAAACGCACTTACTACAACTCTGTTTGGTGTTGTCATTGTTGTTCCTACGGGAAGCTAGGGAAAGGGGTTCGTCCATCCTTGTAGAGCCCCGCATGCAAGGATAAGGCTGCTTACTCTGAGAGGTCGCCCGTATCCCAGAGTCACCGTTCTAGACACCTCACCCAGGTGCCATTCAGCTTTCGGCATGGTTTTCACACCTCCGCTTGGGGGTTAATTCCTTCGGGACCACCC
>NC_046657.1:180942233-180949382 GCF_010883055.1 Belonocnema kinseyi
AAAATTAAAATTCGAAAATTTTTTCTAAAGCCTCCAGGGGACTTCGTTTTCGCACGAAAAAATTTTATGTGCCCTTATTGCATCCGGACCCACAATTTTAGACTTCTAGAAAGTTACAAAAATTCCATTTAAATAAGTTTTTACTTAATTCATACATTGAATTTCCCGCGCGTTTCAAATATTCCTAGGATAAAGTAATCCCCCATATTTCGATCATGGTGTCCCTAGTTTCTTCCCATAACCTATGAAAATTTTCGGAATCAAAAATGCTACTCCGTTACAAACCGCCTCCTCCTAGCAGGTTAGCGGACGGGCGGGGGACCGGGGCGCACATCGAAAGTTGTTGAATTCCAAACCGAACGCGATTTTCTGTTTCTCGCGTTCGCCTTCGCCATTACTATAGCAATCTTTGCTATAGTTGAGTCGGTCGGCTGGCTCTGTACGGCCTGTACGCCAAAATTGTGATGAACACTGAATTACCTATTTATATACAAATTAAAGAGAGCCTAAAAATATTCTATTTATTATTATTTTAAAATTTCGACACAATGAATAAATGTAAAAAAATTCTTTTCGTACTTTAGAATTTTAGTCGTTAAATTTTTAATTTGATTGAATGGAATACAAATACATGTGGGTTGTTTCTTGGCTTCAACAATGGAGGGCATTAAAATAGGCTGGAGAAATTTAAAAAAATTCCCTTATTTTTATAATAATTAGTTAAATTCAACAAAAAAACTCAAGAAAGTAATTAGGATTCATAGATCTCAATTTTTTGGTTTGAAACTTTTCAGAAATCGACAATTTCAAAATATGAAAGGAAGAATTTAAACTTCAGCATAACTATTTTGCATGGAAATACTTTATTATTCCACAATTTTATTTCAAATTAGAAGTATTTTAGCAATTAAATGATTATTCCGTTCAAAATTGTTCCGTTTCGAAAATTGGATTATAACTTCAAGACCTTTGAAATTAAAAGGTTTTAAATGAGAGAAATTTAAAATGAAAACAATTAAAATTACAGTGTAATTATTTTCTTTTAGAAGCGTAAAAATAAAATTATAATTATTAAAAGAAACTAGTTTATAAATTTAAAATTAAAAATCTCAGTATTTGTAAAATTTCGAATATTTCTCGAGTATAACCGGTCAATTCAAATTATTTTATTTTAAACGTTTTAAATGAAATCACTTAGGATTCGGCAATACATTTTTTTCAGCCTTAGGATATAAATAATTTAAAGCTGCAATAAGCAGATTATTCGATGTCAAACCTCGTGAAAAATTGGAATAAATGTAAAGCCTTTGAAATCGAAAACTTTTTATAAGGAGACGAATTTTAAATTGAAAGGATTTAATATATTTTCAACTTAAAACATTCAAATTGAGTAATTTCATAAACAGAAATTTCAAGAATTGTATTATTTGAAATATTTTCATAGAGTTGATGAATTGAAAATGCAAGCATTAATAATTTTTAAATTTTGAATATGCCTCAAGTATATAATCTGATAAATTCAAATTATTTAATTTTGAAAGTTTTGAAAGAATGGGAAGAATGGGATACACGTTGGAAGGAGGCGAAAGACAATGTTTGGGGTAAACTAGAGAGCATTTAGAATAGACAGAGAGAGGTTGACGAACAGAGATTTAGAGAAATAAATCAGTTGGAAGAACGGGTATCCAGTCTAGAAATTAGAAATGAGCATATGAGGGAAAAGACAAAAAATGAGGAAATAGTTAAAGAGAATGAAAAGAACGTCCGAAGTGAAAATGAAAGTTTGAAGAAAAGACTCTGTGAGATCGAAAGAAGATTAGAAGGGGAAGAAAGGGCAAAGAAGAAAAATAACATAGTAGTAGTGGAAGCTTCTAATGTGTCCCCTAAGGGTTTACATTTTTCTTACACCTTCTCTATTCCTTTACACACCCTCCACACACTTACTTGGTGGTGGAAGGGGGACCTACAGTTTAAGGTGGGTTCCGAACCACCAAGAGCAACAGCCTTAAGTACTTAGAGAAAACCTTTTTCTCTAGAGGTACCGGTCCCAAGACTCTCCGGAGATGAACAACTCCCTTGCTAGGCTAGTGTTCACCGCATGAGCCACCGAGACTCTTCCAGAGTGCCGAGGCGGGAATCGAACCCGCAAGGCGAAGGAGTGGGTCCAAAGCCTACGCTTTAGCCCCCACGACCATCGTCCCACTCAAATAACATAGTAGTTAAGGGATTAAAAGTTGAGATTGAAACAGGAGAAGTGGAAATAACAAATCTTTTGCGAGATATTAGAGTGCAGGTAAGGGTAGAAGGAGTCAAGAGAATAGGAGGGACAAGGGAAGGAAAAGAAGGAATGTTTCTAGTAAAAGTGGGGAGTGAGGGGGAGAAAAAGAAAATTATGGAGGGAAAAAAAATTATTGAGAGGAAGAAGGGAAAGCATCGAAGAAGATCTGACATGGAGGGAGAGGAAAAGTAGATGGCAAATAGAGCAGAGGGCTTGGATAGAGAGGAAAAGGGGCCATATGGAGTGGATAGGGAGAGACAGGTTATGGATAAATGGGGAGGAATGGTGCTGGGATGAAGAATTAGAAGAATTAAGGAAAAAAGAAAAAAAGTCTTGCAAAAGGTAGGGGGAAGGGAGACGAAAAAGAGTCTAGAAATAAATCAGAGGGGTTTCCAAACGGCAAAGGGGAAACAAAGTGAAGAGGAAAGAAGAGGGAAGGGAAGAGAGAAACGTGAAAATAGTTTTCTGGAATGTTTCAGGTTTGAAGAACAAGAATAAAGGATTTTGGGAGGGGTTAGAAAAGTGGGATGTGATTATGATAAGTGACAATTGTGCAGATAAGAAGGGTTGGAAGGGAATAAAAAAGTTGTTACCGAAAGGTTATGTGTGGACAATGCAAGAAGCAAGAAAAGAACACGTTAAAGGGAGAGGGATGGGCGGCATGGTATCAGGGGTGAAAAAAGAATTAGCAGTCAAAGGGAGAAAAGATGGGGACATGAAGGAAAACGATGGAACAATGATAAGAAAAATTATAATTGGGAAAGTAGAAATAGCGGTGGTGTGTGTATACAGAAGAAGAGGGGAAGAGGAAGGCTGGAGAGTAATAAGGAGGTGGATGGAGGAAAAGAAGGAAGAATTGGTTTTAATATGAGGGGACTTTAATGCATGGACTGGCGAACAAGGGGGAGGGTTATGGGATGAAGAAAAGGAGGCATTTATAAGGAACTCCAAACATAGAGAGACGGACAGGGAGTGGAGAAAGTTACTAGACATGATAGGAGAAACAGGATGGTTCATATGCAATGGCAATATGAAAGGGGATGAGGAAGGGGAGATCACATTCATAAGAAAAGGAGCAACAGTAATAGACTACATCTTGGCGGAAGAAAGAATGCGGCATATGATAGAGAGTATGAAGGTAGGGAATGAGATAGGGTCCGAGCACTTCCCGGTCATAGTTACACTAAGAGGCGTCAGTAAACGCGGCAGAGGGAGAAAGGAAAAAGGATGCGAAAGAAACACGAAAATGGGAATCTGGGAGGTAGATAAATTAAAAGAGTTTAAACAAAAGATGGAAAAGGAGAAGGTTAGGTATGAAAAAGAGGAGGGAATAGACTCTTTAATTGAAAGGTTGAAGGGGTCCATTGAAAAGGTAAAGGATGAGCTGGATACTAATGAAGAAAGAGTAGGGAGAAAGAGAGGCTGGTGGAACGAGGAGTGCTGGGAGAGTAAAGAGGGAATAAAAGAGTGTGTGAGCAAATTGAGAAGAGGGGAAATGGAGAAGGAGAAGAAGAAGCAGAAGTAGAAAAAGCGATCAAGGAAGGTAGGGTGTGGGATGTGATAAATAGGGACAGAGGGGGAAGGAAGGGCGTTAACGAAGAAATAGAAATGAAGGAATGAACGGATTATTTCAAGGGTCTATTAGGGGGAGAGCAAAAGAAGATCACAGAGGAAAAGTGTAGGATAGTCCAAGGAGAAATGGAGGAAGGGAACGAGATAAGAAGAGAAGAAGGGGATGAGGCAATAAATAGGTTAAAAAGAAACAAGGCGACGGGAGAAGACGGGATGGAGAACGAAGCGATGAAGTTTGGAGGAGAAGGGATTAGGGATGGGATGTGGAAGATCTGCAACAAGGTATGGAAAGGGGAAAGTTGGCCGGAAGAGTGGACGACGGGACTGGTGGTACCGCTTGTTAAGAAAGGGGAAGGAAAGAAGGTAGAGGAATACAGAGGTATCACTCTCATGTCAGTCGGCTATAAAATATGTGCAGAAATCTTAAGAAAAAGGTTGGAGAGTCAGGTAGAACAAAAAGAAAGTATCCCACATAATCAGACGGGATTTAGAAAAGGGATGGGAACTATAGACAACATCTACGTACTTAACTGTTTAGTTAACAGAAATTTGGGGAGAAAGAAAGGGAAACTAGTCGCTTTGTTCGTAGATTTCAAAGCAGCGTTTGACTCAGTGAACAGAAAAGTGCTGTGGCAGGCAATGAAAGAGAGGGGTATAGAGGAAAAGTTGGTGGAGAGGATAAAGGAAATTTTTACTGAAATCAGGATTAGGGTGAAAATAGAAAAGAAAAAAGGGCAGGTTTTCTGGACAGGCCGAGGTCTAAGGCAAGGGTACCTGTTAAATCCGTTACTATTTGGTATCCTATTGGCAGGCTTAGAGGAGAAGCTAAAGGAGAAAGGGAAAGGAGGAACGATTTTGGGTAATAGCAAACTATACTCTCTAGCATACGCGGACGATGTAGTTATATTAGCAGATGATGAGAAGGAGATGAACCTAATGATGAGAATCTTCGAAGAGTACGTGGGAACAAAAGAGCTGACGGTGAACGTAGATAAGACAAAGGTGATGTGTTTCAGAAATAGAAAGAGCAAAATAAATTACGTTTGGAAGATGAAAGGACAAAAAGTGGAAATTGTGGAGGAGTTCTGTTACCTAGGTTTTTGGTTTGAGGCAGAAGGGGGAAACGAGCTGCAGGTGAGGAAAAGAATTGAATGTGCGAGTAAAGTAATGGGCAAAGTATGGGGTATAGGAAAGAGAAGGTTCAAGAATGATTGGAAAATGAGGGTCTGGTTGTTTGATGCGTTGGTGTTGGCGGTGTTGTGTTATGGTGTGGAGATCTGGGGATGGAAGGAACATAGGAAAGTAGAGAGCATGCATGAGCGATTTCTGAGGTGGGTAATGGGGGTTAGCTGGAGTTGCCCAGGATATATGTTAAAAGAAGAGTTAGGAAGAGAAAATATGGTTACAAGACAAATTAAGAGAGCCTGGAGGTTTGAAGAGAAGCTAAAAAGGGGAGATGGAAGTAGAATTCCACAAGCATGTTTCGGCGAAATTCGGAACAATGAAGCGAGAGGTAATGTGGGAAATTCAAAATAGGAGAAAGAAAGGAGAAAAATGAGAACGGTGTGTAATATTCGAGAAGAGGCTATGGAGTGGCAGGATATAGAGTTAGAGCTATTGGTTAAACAAGGAGAAGAGAGATGGAAAAAGATTATAGATTCGAGGTACAATAGATGGTATATGATGGTCAAAGGGTTGACGGAACCTGAATATCTGCAAAAAATAAAAAAGGAAGAAAAATGGAGTAGGGTTGTACGGTTCAGAATGGGAGAAGGAATGAGAGCATGCAGATATTAGATGGATGAAGAGGAGAATTTATGCAGAGTATGTGGATACGAAATGGAGTCATGGGCACATGTATTAGAGAGATGTACAGGAGAGGAAGAGGGACAGTAGAGTGTGAATGAGTGTGTAAGATGGATCTTGGATGGTAGTGGACAGGGAGTGATGTAGATGAAGAAATTGGAAGAAGTAAGGGAAATCAAGGGAGTAGGGCAGAGCCAAACGGGTGATCCTGAAAAGGGACAGTAAAAAACGAAAATTGATTTCAATATCGTGGAAAATGCATTTTTTTATGGCAAGAGCAAAAGGAAGCCCTGGAAGCTCGCTCATTTTAGGAATTAATATCACTACTGTTACTATTGTTTATCCTGCATAATGCGAAAGAGTAGAATATAAGTATTAGTTAAGTTAGACTAAGGATGGAATTGTAAATAATTGTACAGGGAGCAGGGGCCCTCAAACCCGTAAAAGGGAGAGAATAAATACATACATACATACATACATACATACAATATGCCTCAAGTATATAATCTGATAAATTCAAATTATTTAATTTTGAAGGTTTCGAATTGAAAATTGAAATGCAGAATTCTAAATGTTGGTATTCGGGTCTTATCAGATTTTGGAGGCCATTAATTTAAGCCTAATCAAATTCGAAGGCTTACAGTTGTCAATTTTACGATATTAAACCCTTATATTCAAAACCAAATTAAATTTCAATGTTAAGATTTTAAATTGTTTAAGATTTGATTCTTAAATTCAGAATTTTTTCAATGCTTTACATTTTTAATTTTACGTTTTCAAACTTTTTTCTTTATAAAAAACAAACAATTTTCGTTATAAGTTATAGGTTACGCCAAAAATAACTTATTCTGAGATTCGAAATTGCTACAACGTGAAAAGGTAAAAAGTTTAAATTCAATGTATTCAGATTGAAGTATGCACATTTATATGGTTTTAAATATAAATTAATTAAAATTTATTTTTTAATCTTCACAATTGTAATTTATAACTTTTAAAACTGAATAATTGTAGGTCAAACATGAAAAAGTAGACTTGTTTCAAATTTCAAGCGGTTCTATTATATATATTAAACCATTAAAACCTCTGACCTCTTTTTAAGCTTTTTAAAACTCATTTGAAAACTGTTTTAAACGCGTTTGGTTATAATTTTTTAATAAAAGAATAATTGCTATTTAGTCTACAGAGCAGCAATTTCAAAAATATATAAAGTTTTAATAGTTAATACATTTTAAATTTGTAGTCTTCACTATATTGAATAATTCGAAATTTAAAGGTATTTAAATATGTAAGAATGATTGAATTGAAATTGTTCGATAATTTCAGATTGAAACATTTCAAATTGTTTAGTTAGAAAGTAAAATTGTATAAAGTTACAAAATGAGAAATGAACCTCTTTTAATACTCGAATCATTATTTTAGAACAATTAAAATCGTATAACTTCAGATAAGTTTGAAAGTAGGCCTATTAAAAATTAGAAGTGCCTGAAAGAACT
>NC_046657.1:180949482-180966855 GCF_010883055.1 Belonocnema kinseyi
AAGTAGGCCTATTAAAAATTAGAAGTGCCTGAAAGAACTCAACAAAGGTTTAGTTTAAAAAGCTATTCAAGAGAGTGCTTTTTCAAGTTTTATTAATTTATTATTTTGATAATTTGGCATCCTCACCAATTTTTTAAAAGAATATAGCGCCTGATTTTGGTCAACTTTAAAAAATATATATTTAATGTTCACTCAAGGTCAGTTTTGTTCAAAGTGCTTGTTACTGGATAAATTGACTCTTATTGTTTCCGCTTTTCGTTATGTCACTCATTGATTGTGTTTTTCATAGAAAACATTGAAATCTGGGTTTTTCATATTTATAAAATTATAATTAAAGATCACTAAGGGTAAATTTCTGTGCAAAATATTGATTTATAAAGAATATTTTGTCAAACTATAGAACGGATTTCTTCACCCAAAGATACGAACCTGAATTGTACTATAGTAAAAACAGCTGGAAAAAATTAGACGTAAGCGAAATTAAAAAAAAAACCTTAGCCGACCTATAAATATTCATTTTTTCCGCGAAACATTAAAAAGAAACTCTTCGAAACGCTTTCATTGCAACAATTTTATTAAAGAACAAGAAAAATATCATAATTTTTACATACGTTTCTTAAAATAAAAAATTATCAACAAGATTTATAGAAAATATATTAAAGAATAAAATGATTGTCCTGGAAGTAATAACCGAAAATTATTATTAACAAAAAAGTTGTTCTAAATGGGGCCAGACTCGCGAACAGGAAAAATCGCGAAAAGAAAGTGAATTTCAAAATTGAAAAGTAAAAAATTAAAAACAGTGACACAAGTGTAAACGTTCGATTGAGTCTTCATAAACAATGTTCAATTTAAAAATCACTTCAAATTAATAGATTCTTAAGTGAACACCTTTATTCAATTTCAAAATCTTATTGAAGTATTATTTCAGTATGAAATATTCAATTTTTAAAATATTCAATTTGGAAATTGAATAAAAAAACAACAATTTTCAGTAGTAAAATGTCGCAAAGATTTTGGATGGATTAAAAAGATGTCACCAAGACTTAAATGATTTTCAAAAGACTTCATAAAGATTTCAATCATTTTTACCAATATGACCAAACATTTCAACAATATTTCAAAGATTTCAATAATTTCACAAATGTTTCAAAAATATTTCAAAGATTTCCAGATTTCAGAAAGAACTCAATGGTTTCCCAAACATTTGGAATATTTTGCAAAGGTTTAAACAATTTCCAAAACATACCAAGTAATTCAAAAATATTTTTAAGACATTTGAAAAATTTCGAATATTTCGAAAAGATTTCAAAGATGTCACAGAGATTTCCAATAGGTTCCAAATTTCACAAAGGCTCCAATGATTTCCTAAAGATATTTCTAAGATTTGAAAGGTTTCGCAAAGATTTTGGATAGATATAAAGGATTTCATAGACTCCAATGATTTTTTAAAGATTCTTCCGAAAAATAAAATAAAGTAAAAACTAAAATAAACTTCCGAAAAATAAAATTCCCACCACTGTAAAAATTCTCGCAATTCTGGACAATTTATAATAATACTGAATTTAAGAATTCTCGAAAGAATTTTGTTATCGTTGAAAAAGTGCATTGTATTCTTTTTACCTTACAAAAAAGTTTGCAAAAAAAAAATAAAATAAAAATTAGCTCTGAATCAGTGCTGAATTGAATCCTACAAATTTTGTTTTGTTTGAAGCGCACGTGTTTTTAAATTTATTTTTGCATAACATTTGTATACGCTTATTTTTATTTTAAATTAAAACAATAATTAATAAAATAAACATTAAACAAAGTTTCTATAATTAAAATATTTGATTATTGCATTTTTAATAAATAAGTAATATTAATTAAAACATTATTTTCTCAATTGCTACAATTCGGGAATTTTCTAGTTTGTATGTTTTGTAATTGGACAGCATTCGGTCTGGAATTTTATTATTAGGGAATTTTGAAGTTCAATAATATTGTAAACTGTCCAGAATTTTATTATTCTGGAATTTTTAAATTCGGGATTTTCAGATTTCGGCATTTTATAATTTCAGGAAGTTCACAGTATCGGGAATTGTATTATTCGAGATTTTGCAGTCCTAAAAATATTTCAAAACATTTTAAAAGATTGATAAAATTGTAAAAGAACACCTGGAAGATTTTGAGGCAATTTTTTCGAATTTTACAATAATTTTTCGATAAAATTTAAATTATTTGCATTTTAAAACGTATACCATATAACTTACGTAAGTATTTCAAGTAAGCTGTATCAATTATAATATTTTACAGTTTATTTTAAAATATATTTTATGGAACATGATATATTTTTTGAATGCGCCAGTGAAATTCTGTTTATCTAATTTTTATTGCCAATGCGAAACGTAATCTGGCTTATAACTGCCGTCTTAACATTTAAAAACCGAAAGAACAATTTTCCTGCCATTTGGAATTAAAATTATATTTTTATAAGAATGTTAGAATATATAATAATTAAGAAACTGGAAAATACATACGAGAACTGGATTAGACGAATAGTATGAAAAATCCATAGAAATAGCAGACCACAAAAATAAAAGAAATAAAATAATATCAAAGAACTATATATAGATATTGCACTTTCAGTTTTATCAGTTCGAATAAAAATATAATATTAGAGTGAACAAATTATAACCTATAAAAGAATATAAATTAGAAGAAATAATTTGAAAATTATAAGAAAAATATATGAAACTGAAATAAAAAATACGCATGGCCTTTTATCTCTGGCATTTAATAAAGTAACCATGTTTTTCAAAATTATAAATGTGAAAAAAAATTAATTGGGAATTTACTTTCAATTTAAATGGTTCATGTTTGAGCTAAGTTACCATAAGTGCGCATCGAGGGGCCTACTGAGATAGGGGTGCTATATACGGGTTGCGGT
The DNA here is from genome assembly GCF_010883055.1 of Belonocnema kinseyi. Lineage (NCBI taxonomy): Eukaryota > Metazoa > Arthropoda > Insecta > Hymenoptera > Cynipidae > Belonocnema > Belonocnema kinseyi. Next base: position 180,952,412 of record NC_046657.1, read on the forward strand.
AGGAAGAGGGGAACTGACAATTTTCGCCGGACTGCGCCGTCTACATTTATCGCGGGTAACTAAGCCCGCACCGCATCTACGTTTATAATATCTTTGCCCGAAGGCTGCTGGGAGCGCGTGACTTCACAAGTGAGAATGCTCTATCGGCAGGGTGCGCGCGCACGCCGGCGAATTTCAGTTTGCGCATCTCATCCTAGTCGCACAACGACTTTTCGTCAGTGTTTCTCGTTGCTGCCAGGTCGTACAGTCGCCATCACTGCGTTCTCGCCATTACTGTTTTTGTCAAATGTCCACGTTTTGAGATCTCTTGAATCCGAAAAACAGGTTTTTACGCATATGTCTGCCCGTCTGTGGATGGTTTTTTTTGTAAGCACGATAACTTTCAAAACAATTGACTGATTTGATTTCCTTTGGTAAATTCTTTTACTATCCTAAAATGAAGGTCAAGTTCGTTAGACAGTTATTTTAGATACAAAGTAAAAAGTGAGTGTATTTTGAAAATTTTTGAGACCACTTTTTTCAAAATTCATTAATTATCTGTACGGATATTCATATATCCTGATATATGATATATTGATATATTCTGTACAGAAACCTTCATAAAAATAGTTTTTTCTGACTCAGAGAGTCTTAAAACGTGGAGATATGTATTGTGTGCTTCGGCACACTTTTCCAAATGATTTATTGGAAATTAGAGCATAAATAGTCATTTTGAATCACTCACGGGAAACCCTAATCACTTGAAAACTCATCAATTAACTCTTGAAATTTGACACTTAGAAAACTGGCAAAACGTAAACACACATTCGCGAGATACCGATTCGATATATCGATTGATCGATAGGAAATCAATAGCAACAGGAAATATGTTAAATTCTTAGCATTCGTATAGATGAGTCCTGGAGCTATTTTTAGTATCAAAACGTGTCTTAGAACGAATTTTGATAGGAAATAGTATTATAAACATCCGGTCAAAATTTGAACTTTGGACCGAAACTGTTTCGATATGTCAATCAACGAATTGGTCATATTGCCCCGGTGATAAGTGTAGAATAGAGAAAAATTAATATTTTCAGATTTCAGCGCAAAAGTGAAGATTATTCTATTATTTTGAATGCGCGATTTTTCAATTCTGTCTAAAATGCCACAATAAGATTGAGGTACCTCCTAAACTTATTCGTTTCTATTTCCATAACGACCGCCACACAGTTTTCTATTCTCCCAAAGAAAACGTGTTTTCAATATATTTCATTCCTTCTAATTGTACCAGTAACGCGCCTCACAGATATTTTTTATTCCTCAGTAGTGGTCATATTTTGATTTTATTTAATTCATTTTAATAAGTTCACAAAATATGTGTAATAAGTTGTTTTAATTCCTTCATGCGGAATGTAAATTCCGAAATTTTAATTCTCACCAATTCAATTCTGCCTCTCTAGAGTTAAAATTATTTAAATTCACACATTTGCATAGATTTCTTTGTTGCATGTTTTAAGACGTTTAAATAAATTATTAAAATATAAATAACTATAAATTTGGATATTTTCCGAATTTATAATTTATAAAAAGATTTAATAATGAAAAATAGGTTAAATAAATGCTTTCGTTAAATTGTACTAAGTCGATTGAGAGGAATAGGATTTGCACTTTTTCTGTTCCCTTGAGGGATTTTTAGACGGAGGGAAAATCGCGTATTCATAGGAATACAAATTCTTAATTTTTCTGAAATCAACGCTTGTTACCGGGGCGTTCTAAATCTAATAGGCGGAGCCATGCGACCTAATTTCTTATTTGTAAAATGACTGTTAAATTCAATTACGTCAGCTGAAAGGGAAAAGTGGGAGATTTCTACGCCCAAAACAGAGTTTATGAAAAGGAACGCACAACGGAAAACGCCAGATTTTGTATCGTCGAAACCGCATATTTAATACTTAACCTGCGACACTTGATAGTGTAGAAATGAGATTTTCGGACTTAGAAACTTTGTATTGTGCTTGAACTTAGTCAATTCATTTGAATTGTTGTTAAATAATAAATTATTATAAATAAGATCAATTGGTAAACGTGAAGCGGGACGCCGTGATATAAACAATTGTGGTTTGTGACTTTGAGATAGTGATGGTGCAAATTCATCTTTAATAAATTGTGAATCATCAACTGTTAAGTTAAGTGTTTTTATGTCAAATAAGTTTCTTTAAATGGTTTTCGTTTCAACGAATCAACGGCAACAACGATCCCGTCCAGATGTCCAATCAGAGAGCAGCGAATTGCCGACAGGAAAGCTAGGTGAAATTTGGGCATTACAACTCGTAAACGCATCACAGATCAGGTGTTTCAACAGCTGACTCGCTTATATAGACACACACTCTAAGCGTCGGCCATTTTTTTACCCAATGGCCAGTCTCTTCTTATAGGGTCTCTAGTTTGTGGCTTTGCATATATGTATTGCTTTTAGTTCGGCCACATATTTGTGGAGACGCGACAAGCAACCATATTTTCGGTTGCGCCAAATCATAGCGCATTTGAAATTCAAAATTTCAATAATCTAATTTTACTCTATAAGTGAATGAAAAAATAATTTTAATTGAGTAGAAAAGGTCTTTGAATAAATTCGAAAATTAAATTACTTAATATCTTTACAAAGATATTTATACTTACGTATAATGATCCGAAAGATTGGTGAGCCAAAGATACGAAATTGATAGTTCTAAACAGGTGATATTAAAAAACTCTAAATACTTTTTGAAATCAAAATTAGTCCTAAAATGTGGCAATAAGGACCTAAAATTTTGAATTCTGGTAAATTAAATATTATTTTCTATGTGTATTAAGATGTGGGTCATTTTTTGTATGTACAATTGTTAGTATAATGTAGCAATAACGAATTTTTATTGAAAAGTTGGTTTTTTATTTAAGTTATAAATTTGTTGAAAAAGAGTAGAAAAATGAATCTGAAGATTCAGTTAACTTTAATTTAAATTTAAATAAACTCAAAAATATGTCTGGTTAAATCAACCAGAATTGCGGTGAAATATGCCCTTACTATTTTTTCTGGTTAAAGTCATCAAAATTCTGAAAAGCAAGCTATGATTTCCTTATAAATCTGGAAAAATGTCTTCTAAAATGTTGCATTTTTAAAAATATTTGTGATTTTAGTTTTATATCAGTTTTTTTAACAGGTCTAAAGTCTAAGAAGCATTTTTGAGAGTCAAAGGAAATCAAGGATTGCTTCTACAGTTTAGCTAATGCCATGTTATAATTAAGACCATTTTTTTAATTGAAATAAGAAGTTGCTGGATCTTGCAAAAGTGTCATTTTCACTCAGGGTGGCATCCCATAATTGCAGAATTGTGTTGTGTTTTGCGCAATGTCTCAAATCACTAGACATTTCAGCCAATCGCAGTGTTTCTTTGAATAATTAGGAGAATATCATTGGCTAAAATGTCTAGCGAATTGACGCATTACGCAAAACGCTACGCAATTCTGCAATCATAGGACGACACCCTCATACTCTTAAAATCTAGCTTTACGGCTGTCAGAACGGTGCGTACAAAAACGGCTTTCGTTCAATTTTACTAAGTCGATTGAGAGGAATAGGAGTTGCATTTTTTCTGTTCTCGTCGGGGGATTTTTAGACGGAGGAAAAATCGCGTATTAATAGGAATACAAATTCTTAATAACCCGTAAAGACCCCATTGGGTCCCCATTCGGTTCCTTTAAAAAAAAAAAAAAACAGCCAGATCAACTTTTAAACTGTTGAAATTCGGAAGGTGACTTCAAGCGCATCCATAATAGCTTAAGTAGTATGTATCACCCGAAGTTTAAAAATCAAATTCTCTCTCACTAGCATCGCAGCGTTGTTGCTAGAGGTTTCCACTGCGTGGCGCTAGCATCCAGACAAAATTCTTAAAGTTACCGATGAAATGCTTATTAACTGTTACTAAAAGAAGATGCACTTGAAGGCACCTTCGGCCCATGTAAATGACAGGTATTTTATTTTTTAAGTTTTTAACGCTACAAGAAAAAGGATTGTGATGATTTCGTAACTTTCTAATGCAAATTTTAACGTAGAATCCGAATTACAACCGTTTAAAAGTTGATCTTGCTGTTTTTTTTTAGTTTAAAAAAAAAAAACCGAATGGGGACCCAATTGGGTCTTTACAGATAGTTTGTAGAGGCTTCTTTCGGTTCCTTCTTTGCGGTTGATCCCACGGTGTCATATCCTCTTCCGTTTCGACAAGTAATTCAGCATAAATGTTCTTTTTCTGGCGTTGAGATAAGGATTTTCTTATTAAACATTTTTTTAATCTTTTAAGCCTACGGTTATTTGAGGAATAATTTGGTGGTCCCCATTTAACTGTTATTAACCTTGGTGCAATTGAGGCTCCGGATGCAAACAGGAGTTATAGAATTATTTTGCTGGAATGGGGAGGCCCCTGAGCACCTGAAAATAAAGTCTCGAATTTTAATTTTTTAAATTTATATCCACAATGAAAATTGAATGCTACATCTTTTTCTCCAAATAAAAAGAGTTGTAGCTTTTTTATTTTTTTATTATTTACGAAAAACTTTTTTTTTCTCTGAATGAAATATTTGACATTTGTTCACTTTAACTCGCAACTAAATGGAAAGTGTTTAATATTCATTAAAAAAATTGTTCATAATTTTTTTCGAGATGGTGCGTAATTCGTGCACAAACAGCTTTCGACGTTTCGGGAGTCGAGCAAATGTTAAGCAAGCGAAATCTGTCAGTAAAAAGTCGTTCAGGAAAGTTCAAGAAAGTTTTCTAAAAAATTTTAGCTCAATCGGAATAGTACTTAACAAACTGTTAATGTTTTAATTTTCTGGAGCAATGGATTTTTTCCCGCGTAGACTACGGCCCGGCCGGTAAACCGCTACCTTAGCGTTAGATACAAGTATGTCTCACAGTCAGCCAAATTTTTTTAATTCAAAATACAGTGAATATAGAAATCATTGTTTTCAAGGATACAAAAGTGGTTTTCAATGTATAATTGGATATTTTGGTGTTAAAGATAATAATTATGTTACATATCTCCGTATTAATAAATAATTAAATCTACTTTATTCCTCGTCCAATGAGATAATTGAATCGTCAACTGATTGATATATTTTAATTTTTTTCATGTTACCCAGTGGGCACAAAATTTGACGACGTCTTTACGACATCTTTACGGCAACTTTACGACATCCTATGTCCATGTCGTAAAGTCATCTTTACGATATCGTAAATATGTCGTATGATCTGACGATGTCTTTACGATATCGTAAAGACACTGTAACGACATGGACATAGGATGTCGTACAGGGGTCGTAAAGATGTCGCCAAATTTTGTGCCCAGTAAGTATTTTTCAAGTATATTCAGCAAGAATCAATTGATTAATTTATTATTACATACCGCATTTATGCTACATTTAAGAACATTTCTTTGCCACAAACTTCCATGCTTCTTTCGTTTTCCATCATTAACAGGTTTGAAATTACTTTCCATTTTGTAATTGGAAAACTGCACTATATTTATATCATATAATTTTGTATAGCTATTAGGATAATTTAATTGAACAACTTTTATATATCACATAATATTTTAACGATGTGCTCTGCTAATCGGAACAGACTTAACTAAACTGATATATTTTATTTTTGGTCAAGAAATAACCTAAAAACCTATTTAAGTATATTTACAAATAGAGGTCAGACGAAGGACATGCCAAATACAAAAAAAAAGAAATGTGGAGAGATTGTTCGTTTTTAGCACATTTATGAAGTTCATGTTTCTGAAAATGGCAACATTGAACTATTTTCATCAGAGAAAGAGAACTATTTATTATAAAAAATGATTTTCCATATTTCTCGTATTTTAATAACAGAAACTTGGTTGGCTGTGAGACACACTTGTACCTAACGCTGGGGTAGCGGTTAACCGGCCAGCCCGCAATCTACGCGGGAGAAAATTCATTGCGCCAGAAAATTAAAACATTAACAGTTTGTTAAGTACTATTCCGATGTTGTTTGAGCACGAATTATGCACCGTCTCGGTAAGAAATTATTAACAATTTTGTTCATAAATATTTTAAACTTTCACTAACGTCATTCTTCGCAAAATATGATAATGCATATTTATGATCAGCCTTATCACAAAATATAAAAAAATTCCCATGACGTTGCGAGTTGAAGTGACGAAATGCAAAATATTTTATTCAGAGAAAAAAACAGTTTTTCGTAAGTAATTCGAAAAATAAAAAAGCTACAACTTTTTTTATGAAATGAAAAAGATGCATCATTAAATTTTTATTCTGGATATATATCTTAAAAATTAAAATTCGAGACTTTATTTCGAAGTGCTAAGCGGCCTCCCCACTCCAGTACAATAATTCCAAATCTCGTTTTTTAATAATTGGTCACAGCGGTAGGATATGATGCACCATAAAGGAATAAATCACATAAATTGAAGAAAAACTCGGGAATAAAAACACTTGATTTAACAGTTGATGATTCACAATTTATAGCGTTGTAGTCTATAAGTATTTCCCTGATATCGAATTAATCTGTAATTCTTATTCTTTCTATAATTTTAGGACAAAGTATTAAAATAATGAATATGTCTTCTCAATTGTTCTTATTCTCTAATTTTTAAGTTATAGTTATAAGTTAAACTTTAAATTATAATTTGAATTTGAATACACATCGATCAATCGATATATCGAATCGATATCTTTCTAGTTGATACTAGCTTTCTAGGTACACTTTGTGTAACTAAGCGTAAATGTTGTGAAGGCTCTAAGGCCCGAAAATTTATATCGTTACACGAGTGCATGAAAGCTAAGCAACATTTGAAAATATAAATACTAGAATAATTATTAATGAATCAGCATACAATTTATTATTAAATGAATAATACAATAATCTTAGTAATTACATGTTTATAGAATAGTCATCGACATTTTTTGTTTGTTTCTAGGTTACAAAATGGTCACGTGTTGCATATGTTTTTATACTCTTTGTACATTTTCTATGTTTTGCAATTTTCGAGTTCATGCATCTTGGAAAATTGTTGATTTTACTAATGTAAGATTCTCCTGGCATTTTCCTACAATAATAAATATTTTCTCTTAAAAAAATATTAAATGATAGCGAACATGATCACGGACGTCCCCGAACCCTTCTTTTATGGGGTAATTATAAAAATTTTATTTTGCTAAGTTTGATTAATGTTTGTGTGTGTTTTGAGGTTATGTGTATTTTAAATCTCCCCAGCTTTACTTTTAAATTGTACAATATTATTGATCGAAAACTTAGGACAAGCATTTAAACATAGTAACTAATGACCCGGAACTAACCTTGTTTGAAAGCATTTAAAGAAGTTTATTTCTAAAATCATGTTCAATTGGCGATCCGAACCTCAAAATAGTGCACACGCATACTATTTTTATTTAACAGAATACAATTTTGTTGTTATTATTTCTTGAAAGGCGATCGGGGATGTCCCTTATACTATTTTATAGCAACTTCGAATTCAGTTTGTAAACACTTTAATTTTTGTAGATAAAAACCCGGGGCATCTATAAACACGATGTGTGGTAAATCGGGTCCAGTTCCCCAGGATTTTTGTCCACAAAAATTAATATTTTTAAAAACTGAATTCGGAGATGCTGTAAGATGGTATAAAGGAAATCCCGAACTCTCTTATTTAGGAATTGTAACAAAAAATGTATTCAGCTAAATAAAATTTTTTTGCCTTTGCTCTATTATGAGGTTAGGATCAGCAATTAAAATAAAAACTTTACAAACTATTTTTGACTTAAAAATAACTGAATAATATATTCGTAATAAAGGGCCTTATTGAATTAAAAATGTTGTTTCAGTCTAAATGACTCAATTTTTAACCCATTTAATTTGAAATTTTGTAATTAAGAAAAAGAATAATGATCTAATATTAAGCAATATTTGATTGTTAATTTAATACGAGTCAATTGAAGCTTAATATTCAAAAATAAACAATTTTAATTGTTTGACATAGAAAGCTTTAAATTATTATTATTAAAATTACATTTTTAACGTTACAATCGTTTTTGTTCTATTTAAAAAATGATTAATTTGTAAGCGAAATTGTTGAATTGTCATGTAGAAATAATAATTGGACACTTAGTATTTGTATATAAAATGAAAACAATTCAACCATTAATTCAAGAACTTTTAAGTTGAAGAAAATTTAACATTTTAAGTTTTTGTTGTTTCTTGACTAAATTAATTTAATAATATAATTTTGAAAATGTTTAAAGTTCACTGATCAATTCTTTAACTCAGAGTATTGAAAATATTAAAATGAATTTACATTTTTTGTAACTCAGGGGCGCACACTCCCTCCGCCACCGGGTTAGCGACGGGGGCTATTTTCCGGCACTACCCGGGGAGCAAAAAAAAAGGTTTTGCAAAGAAATATTTGAAAAAGGGGGTTTTTTCATCTTGTGTGCATTAATTCAATGTTGTGAAGCATTTTTCAAATCTTTTTGATGTATGACCGCGCAGTTTCAGTTTGAGTGGTTCAAAGGACATACAAGTTTTGAAATTTAAGACAATCAATTACTTTTTGAATATTTCAGTTTCACAATGTATATATAATTCTAATGCCGCCAATTCTTTCAGAAAAATATATGTAAAAGTGACAGAGGACTCTATAATAGAATTACGCGGTTCCGTAATTTTTACAGAAAAGTTAGTAAGGTCCGCAACCGGATGACAATAGCTTGGAGATTAAAGAATTTATTATTTCTACATCTTCTTTAGGTTATTTCCTAAGGATTGGGTCCTTGGAGATTTAAAAATTTCGACTATATGAGTAGCTGCTGTACAAAAGGGAAATAGAATGATACAAAAATATTCACTTCGGAGAAAACTGACTTTTACTTTTGAGGCTAAAAGTTTATGGTTTCTGAAAATCGTTTTGAAATCTTCACAATTACAAGTTTAATTTTTTCGTAATCGTGCAACATCCCGAAATGTTTTTAAGTATCATAAGAAATTGCTTTATCACAAAAGACTTTATTTTTAATGGATTTAAAAAGCTAACTTAGAAATTTGATTTCGAACAATTCCTTTTAACTTGATGAGTATTTAAATGTATATAAAAATACAAAAAAAAAAAACGTTGTCTTCATTTTTACTTAAAATCATGAATTGTGTAGTATTATTTTCATTAAAATCTACATTTTCCAGTCCATCTCACCCACACCCGCACCCCACCCTCCAACCACTTGGGTACCCACCCCCGCAATGGGGGTGGCGACCGCTACTTTTCATGCATGGTTTGTGCGCCCCTGTTGGAACTTAATCTAAATTTTAGAACTCTATAAGTTCTAAATGTTAAAAATTCTGAATTTTGCAGTTTATCTTCATTTCATTTAAAATGCAATTTTTTAAGTTTAAAATTCAAGACTTCCACTTTGAATGCTTTAATTTCTTGTTTATTTTTTATTACTTTATTTTTTTTATTTCCTCCTTTTGTAAGATAACGTTAAAAAATAAGCGTTTTGTTATTCTGAAATATTTTTTACTAAGCAAATTTACAATGTCGATTTGTTTTACACTTTGAAAAAAATTTTTTGGTAACTTTCATTTTGAAATTGTTAGTCTGCAATTGAATTTTCTCAATTCAAAAAGGACTTTTGTATCCTAACTATTTTTAGGCTCAATTACAACAATTTAGTTTGTGAATTTCTATTGTGTTTCTAGTTTAAATCAACTTAAATATTCAAAACCACGTTTTTCCCGCGTACGCGGTCATTGGCCGGGACGTGATGACCAGTCTCTCTTCTTATATGGTCTTTACCACAAACTAAGGATCCTCTAGCGAAGGATGCGCCAATGTCCACTCTGCACGGACCCATGAAAAGTGGACAGGAAGTGACGTCAGACACCCTGAGCACGATCGTACTTTTAACTTCAGACTGAATGCAAGGTTGTGTCGTACACACACATATTTACACACTGCACCGACAGACCGCTGCATCCCACTACCCCCGCCTAACCTGACCGGAAGTCTCCAGTAAACTCAGCTCGACCAATCCATATTACGCACACGGTTTGGCGTATCCTTCCGTAGAGGATGCTTACCACAGACTTGCTTGCCGCGCTAACTACCGGAATGTGGTGCAACTAATCACATGTCGTATCTAGTAGAGTTCCTCTAGGGAGAGTTGTGTCATGTTACTCCCTCCACTAGCCGCCACGAAACCGGAATCGGAAATACAGAATGAAGCGTGAAAAATTTGAAGTATTCTTAAGAAGAGGTTATAAGTAATATATTTTCGTGTATTCAGATCATTATACCCGATTGCACGAAATTGCTCTTTCGTCTAAGAATTTGTAATCAAGCTAAATCAAAGGAAAAAGACATTGAAAACAAATATGCTAGCAAAAGCATGGCTATGCACATAACTTTCTAATAAGAGTTTAGGTTCTTAGAGTTCTAAACTTGAAAGAAAAACAAACTATCTTCTTTTTTTACCTGTAATTTGTCTTCCATTATTACATTTATAGTCAAATGTATACATTTGAAATGTAATTTCAAATAAACTTTCGGTTGCAGCATGAATTCTCTGTGATATTTATATAATTAAACAAATTTTAATTCAAAAATAATTCCAACAAATCAGCAGTAAAAACTTTTCTGCTTTATTTATGTAATTTACGTTTTAGTTGTATCATAAATCCTCTTTTACGTTTTACCTATTGTTCTGAAATGAAGACTTCTTTGGAAAAAAGTTTTAAGAACTGAAAAAACGTTATACACACCTATTGTAGAAAAGGGGGTTTTAACCTCATGAAAATACTTCTCTTATTTCTTATTTCTCAATTCTGTTTTGTAAAATATTACTTTAATGTGATCTTTATTTTAGTCTTCTCTATGATTGATTTAAATCTATTTCTATTCGAAATAACTTAAACAATACAATTATAAATTTTTCCCCATGTTTTTTGCTTTTAATTTTTTTTGTTGTAAAAATTGAAAATTTGTAGTATAAAATTTGATTTAGCCGATTAATTAATTAATATTCTAAAAATTCATGTCATTAAAAAATTTATTTTTTACATTTCAATAATATTCAATAAACAAACCTAAATTATTATTTTGTTTTTCTACTTTACAATCTATTAGATGTTAAAGCCTTTATCAAACAGTCTTAAATAATAGTTTTCTTTAAAGTGTGTATAAAAAAAGATTTTTCACTTTTCGAACATTCTTCATTATTACACCTACATTATTATTTTTATTATATTTATTTACTATTCTATCATTGCATCAACATTAAATTTGACTAGAAAGTCCGCCCATTTCAAAACATTCGATTCCGCTATCGCGGCACCAATTAGAAGCGGAGTAAGTGGTGACAAAACTCGAGCAAGTTCTCGAGCAAGTTCTCGAGCGATTTTTTTCGAGAATTTACGAGATTTAAATTTTTTCACCGAAATAAATTTAAAGTTTTGAGTTCGAATGGTTTAGAATGCAACCTGTGATGATTTTTAGTAAATTAAGGAATATTTTTTTTAATTATTAACTGTTGGTAACATTGATTAGTATAAACAATATAAATATAAAAAATTGTTATAACTCGGAAAATAATTATCACTTTTAAAGACCTTAGGCTTATTTTAAACGAAATTTTGTATAATATTCGTTAAAATGATCAAAAAATATTTTTAGAATTTTTTCCTTAGATTTTGCCCAAAAGTCAGACTTGACACAACAAAGTGGCAAAATTCAAAACAGGTGTACAGACTTACATTTTCTAATGTGATTACAGTCGACGCTATTTACTTTGCCGCGGATGGGACCGTAGGTGAGTTATCTTCCTGGAAACGATGTTCCCCCACTCTTGAGTTTGATCTTGATGCGTGGTGCGAATTGTTTTGCTCGTTACGTACGTTGCCGCACGCGGAACAGTGTTTACAAACGGCAAAGTTCGATTTTCAGAATACATATTGTGGAAGTAATTATCTCACATTTGGTTCCAAAAAATGATAAGCACATCATTATCTCGCGGAATAAACTGAAAAATTGGTTAGTATTAACAAATTATTGATAAGCCTTTGATTAAACTTGCCATACTTAAGGTTATCTTATGTGACAAGAAAATTATCATGAGACATAAATATTGTATGACTTCGAAATTCTTTTATAAGCCTCATTAACAAAGCATTTAATCACTTTTTGCACTTTAAAATTGCCTTAAAAGACCTTAAACATTGACGGCAACGTAAATAGCGGGCGGAACAATTTTCGGATGCCGAGCCATCGCGGTCATGGTGGTCAAAAAGAATATCGATAAAAAGAGATATTTCGGGTTTCACTCGTGTACGAAACTACGAAATTTTGCCGACGCTTCGTAAACATTGCAGTTCAATTATTTAGGGCTGACTTGAAACTGAGGTATCATGTTCAGTGATTCCAGATTTGAAACGAGGTACACTCCAATGCTATCTCAAGTTTATGTCCGTGTGAATATAGTTGGAGACGATGTATATGACTCGGTTGCGCGCGCAACCCATTTCTCCTCTTCTGAATTTGCAAACTTGAAGGTGCACGATTGCCGGTCGGAACACTTCGGCAGTTCTATTTATATCTCTATCAACTTTGAAATAAAATCAAGAGACTGGGATTCTAATATTTCCAGGTTTCGATGCTTAATTCTATTATATATATTTCAAAATTTGTCATACGGACAATCGCAGGATTTCGCCGGGAGCGGGTGCTAATCTGGAAAATTGCACCCGCTTCCAGCGAAATCGCGGTAAAATTTCAGCCACAACCACGTTTCACGACCGTGAGATAGGTGTTTACAGTCTGTAAAGGAATCAATACGACGATCCAGCAAAAGTCTCGTGCACCCTAAGAACATGGAGCGACCCAAGGACTACCGCCTTCTGCATTTTCCCGCAAGTATTTTAGCATATTGTTGACACGCAGGGATGCTTTTTAGGCCATTAGCAAGTGAAAGCTTGGCACCTCCAAGAGCGCCGATGATAAGGACGATTAGTTTAACAGAAAATTCCGGGTACAATCGTTGCAACTCCCTTATAAGGTCTCGATACCTCTCTTTCTTTTCATTCTCCTTGGTTATGATGTTTTTGTCCGCTGGTGCCGAAAATTCGATAACAAACAAGGTTCGCTTCTCAAAGTCAAGAAGAACCATGTCAGGCCTCGAGTGAGTAACAGAAACAATTGTCGAGAATATAAAGTTCTAGTATATGCGGCACTTCCCATTCTCGACAATTGACTCGATTTCTCTAGGAGCATTTAGAGGAGCGATATTAAGGTGAATGCCGTAAGAGCGACAGAGATGGTAATAAGGCACTCTTAGTGCCGCATTGTGCTTTTGAATGTAGGTCGTTCCCGCGTGAGTTGGACAACTAGATAGTATGTGAGCTAAATGCTCACCCCTAATACTGAAGTCAAGTCCGATTGTTTCAGCAGCCTCCTCCGCTGCTTTGTACAGAAACGCTCCTTTGCCCACTTCTTCGTGATTCCTGACCATTTTAAGAAGAGGGTCTCTTCCATTTGCAACTCTGTGTACTGTACCCAGAATAATCTTGTTGTGAAGACATTCAAGACTCAATATTCCGCGACCACCTTGACGGCGTGAGATGTACAGTCGCGGAACGGAAGACTTAAGATGCATGCTTTTGTTCATGTGCATAGCCTTTCTTGTCCCGATATCAAGGGATCTGAGGTTGTTCTTCGTCCATGGAACTACTCCAAATGAGTAGAGTACTACCGGCACGGCAAGCATGTCCGTTGCAGATACTTTGTTCTTCGCCGACAGTTCGGAAGACGAAATCTGTCGGATGAGACGTTTGTATCTGCTTCGGAGAGTATCCTTTATAGATGTCACATCCTGAATGCGGCTCCGTGGCACGCCCAGGTATGTATAAGTCTCTCCAGCGCAAAGGTGTCGTATAGCGCTTCTATCAACAATCTCAGGATCTTCAGGGATGCCATTAAGTTTTTCTCGCTTCAAATGAACCTTGGCGCATTTGTCTAACCCAAATTCCATTCCAATTTCCTTAGTATATCGTTCGACAATCCCCAGAGCTAGATGCAGTTGCTCTCTGTTTTTAGCATAGATCTTAAGACCGTCCATGTAAAATAAATGAGTGACCTTGTACTTTCGATCTGCAGGTTTGCCGCACAAGTACCCGTCGGAATGGCGCAGTGCTAGAGATAGTGGCAATAATGTAAGGCAAAAGAGGAGTGGGCTCATTGTGTCGCCCTGAAAGACACCTCTCTGAAACGTGACCTTGGTAGTTGTCACACGATTTTTGGCAGATAAGATAGTAAATCTGGTTTTCCAAAGCGGCATCAATCTCTCTATGCACCCAACTATTTGCGGATGAACCTTTAAGATTTCCAAAAGACAGATGATAA
>NC_046657.1:180966955-180968295 GCF_010883055.1 Belonocnema kinseyi
TCCGACCGGCAATCGTGCTCCTTCGAGTTTTCAAATTCAGAAGAGGAGAAATGGGTTGCGCGCGCAACCCAGGCATTTATATCGTCTCCTACCATATTCACATGGAGTAGTGACAAAGTATTGGACCACGCCCCCAAGCGGAGATGTGAAAACAGTGCCGAAAGCTGAATGGCACCTGGGTGAGGTGTCTAGAACGGTGACTCTGGGATACCGGGCGACCTCTCAGAGTAGGCAGCCTTATCCTTGCATGCGGGGCTCTACAAGGATGGACGAACCCCTTTCCCTAGCTTCTCGTGGGGACAACAATGACAACACCAGACATAGTTGTAGTAAGTGCGGTTCAAAACAACAGAACGCGCAGGACTCCGGACAATGGGTCGGCCAACAATGGCGACCAATCTAGAGCTGAGGGAGCCAATGAAAATGGATTCAATGCGATGGATCGGCGGAATCTAGCGACCTTTGGGTGAACGAAGCAACTGAATCTCGATTTGCTAGAGTGCTACGATGCGAGTGTGGCCCGTGAACGGGATTACATGGCACGGCTGAATGCTCTGTGGTGCAAGAAACACCCGGAGCTATCGCACTTTTGGCAGCAACGTCTGCGAAACAATGCTTAACTACTCCGTAAAAGGGGCTATGTAAGCGGAACGTCTACTCTACCACAGCTAGAACAAGCCGGCAACAAAGAAAGAGAGGCGACACTAAGACAACCCGCGTGCAGGCATCCAATAGATGAACAGCGATGCTTTACGACCCGGAGAAACATCAACACCAAGGTTTCTCTCAAGCCTAAAGATCTAGCTGAAATGGATGACGAGCTTCGTGGACATTTTTCCGGTGAATCCGACCTCTGAGCTATGAATTATGGTGTGTATAATGCAGCGAGAGCTTTGGCCGATGCGTACCGTAAAACAAAACCAACTGCTGATCATAAGACCAAAAGACGAATGCATCAACTTGCCATAAAGATAGGCTGGGCAAGACAGTACGCGTCCCGCATTCAATGTGTGATTGACTACATAACATCTGGCAGGAATTTTACCGCCGAGGTTCGAAAGTTCGCGCGCAAACTTCGGACCCGTTATCACACACTTAACAAGTCAAAGCTGCTGACCATCAGGCAGCATATTGTTGAGAGAATACGTATACTATCTGACGCTAAGAGTAGTCTAGAGCGGAGGGAGAGGTGGGTCAGAGAAAATCAACAGTTTCTCTCTGGCCCATCTCGACTCTTACAAGACCCTCCAGTTACTGTCGAACACCCACCCAAACCAGAGGAGATCGAAGTATTTTGGAGAGAAGTCTACGAAGTTCAGCATAGACTGGACGAAGACTCA
>NC_046657.1:180968395-180972890 GCF_010883055.1 Belonocnema kinseyi
TGTTATATTATAATAGTCTTATTTAAATCTTGATCCGCATTTGAAAGAAATTAAAGAAATTGGTGATTTTGGAATTCTATAAAAAATTCAACTACTTTGTTAAAATTCTTATTTCTTTTATTTGAAGGTTCATCTCTTTCGTTGAAAATACATTTTTGAAACTGAAAATTAATCTATACCATTTTTGGTTAAAAAATCATGTATTTTGTTAATAATTCGTCTTTCTTTGTAGAAATTGAATTGCTTTATGGAAAATCTATACTTTAAAAAGTCGATTATTTCACTAAGAGTTGAACTACTTTGTAAAAGAAATACCGTTTTTTAACAAGGTTTTATAATTATGGTTGAAAATTTAACTACTTGGTTGAAAGTTTAACTATTTGATTGAAAACTCATATTTTTCTTTTAAAAAATTCAACTTTTTGTACTTGTACATAATTCGTCTTTTTGACTTTAAAATTAAATAATTTCTTTGAAAATTCATGTATATTGTTTAAAATTTGTCTTTTTTGTAGATCATTAATTTTCTTGATCGAAAATTCACCTTTTCCCTTGGAAATTTAACAATTTTGTTGAAAATTCGTTTTTTTCCCTTGTTCAATTCAATTTTTTATCACAGCTTTTATCTGGAAATTGAACTATTCCATGTTTGGTTAAACTGCATCCTGTAAATTGTATCAGTTAAAACACCAATTATTTGTTAGAAAAGTAATTTATTTGTTTTCGATTAAAACTTGAAATATTATTTCAGAATAAAAAAATTTTATTTTTAACCCATTCAATTTGAAATTTTTTAATTAAAAAAAGGAAATTTCGTTAATTATCAGCAATATTTGACCGTTCATTTAAAACAATCCATTACGAACAACTGTTAAAAACTATACAAATTTGAACAGAATGGTTCGAAATAGAAAGCCTTAAATTGTTAAATTTGTAATGAGCTAAATTTTAAGTTTAAACGCTACAATTTTAATTTGAAAAAAAGATTCAGAATTAATTTAAAACTTGAAAAAAGTTTCAACCAAAACTTGAATAGTTCAATATCCAGATAAAAATGATTAATTTTTAATCAATCCTATAATAGTTACATTTTCAGATAAAGATAAATAATTTTTAACGGAAAAAATTTATTTTCAACAAAGTTTTTAAATTCTCAACAAATAACATTAATTTTCGACCAAGAAAATTAATGATATACAAAAAAAGACAAATTTTTTAAACAAAATACATGAAATTTCAACGAAATTATTTAATTTTAAAGTGAAAAAAACGAATTATCTACAAAAAGTTGAATTTCTTAAGCGAAAAATATGAGTTTTCAATCAAAGAGTTAAACTTTCAACCAAATAGTTAAATTTTCCACCACAATTATAAAACCTTCTTTAAAAAAAAGTATTTTTTTACAAAGTAGCTCAACTCTTAGTGAAATAATTGACTTTTAAATCCAAGAAGATATACAGTTCATATTTCAACCAAAGAATTGCATTTTTTACCAAAAATGATACATTTTCAACCAAAAAGATTAAACTTCTATCAAACAAGGTCAATTTCCACAAAATATATGAACTTTCAACAAAATTATTTTATTTTATAGTCAAAAAGTGTATCATCTACAAAAAAGCGGAATTTTTAACCCAAAAATATGATTTTAACCTAAATTTTAATTGTCGACCAAATAGTTTAACTTTCACTTACAGTTGAAGTTATTGAGGATTCATAATTATAGATGAAAATTCAACTATTTGCCTTCAAATTAAATTTGTTGTTAAAAATTTTACTTTTTTGTTAAAATTGCATCTTTGGGCGTTAAAAATCAACGATTTGATAGAAAATTAAACTGTTTGGTCGGCAATTAAAATTTTGGTTGAAAAATCATATTTTTGGGTTAAAAATTCAGCTTTTTTGTAGACGATACTCTTTTTGACTTTAAAATTAAATAATTTTGTTGAAAGTTCATATATTTTGTTGAAAGTTCATATATTTTGTTGGATTTGCCTTGTTTGGTAGAAAATGTATCATTTTCGATCAAAAATGCAATTGTTTGGTTGAATTAGGAACTGTACATATTCTTGGGCTTAAAAGTCGATTATTTCACTAAGAGTTGAATTACTTTGTAAAAAAAATACTGTTATTTTCAACAAGGTTTTATAATTATTGTTAAAAATTTAACTATTCGGTTAAAAGTTTAACTCTTTGATTGAAAACTTATATTTGTCGCTGAAAAAAATCAACTTTTTGTAGATGATTCGTTTTATTGACTTTAAAATTAAATAATTTCGTTGGAAATTCATGTGTTTTGTTTAAAAAATTTGTCTTATTTTGTATATCATTAATTTCCTTGGTCGAAAATTCATGTTATTTGTTGAGAATTTAACAACTTTATTGAAAATTTATTTTTTCGATTAAAAATTTTTTTTTTATCTGAACATGCAACTATTCTGGGATTAATTAGAAATTAATCGTTTTTATCTGGAAATTGAGCTATTCAATTTTTGGTTGAAACTTTATCCTGTACATTGTATCAGTTAAAACACCAATTATTTGATAGAAAATTAATTTAATTTGTTAAAAAGTAAACTTTTTGGTTGGAAATTGCTATATTTTGTTAATTATATTTTTTTCCTAAAATTAAAAATTCTGAAAAATAAAAAAATTTCCTTAAAATCTTCCGGATTCTTTTTTTTTAATATTTAAAATGTTTTCAAATATTCACTTAGAATTTATTTGTCAAAATAAAAAATCATTTTCAATGTTCTTAGCAATCACAATTTTTTGTTATTCCCTTTAAATACTTTACAATTCTCAAAAAGCTTATTTTTTTAAATCTGCAAAAGTCTAAATCGTGTTTCAAATTATTTGAAATAATTTCAAGTTTTTAATTAATTCTGAATCTTTGTTAAAATTAAAATTGTAGCGTTTAAACTTGAAATTCAGTTCATTACAAATTTAACAATTCAAGGCTTTCTATTTCGAACCATTCTGTTCAAATTTGTATAGTTTTTAACAGTTGTTTTTAATGGATTGTTTTAAATGAACGGTTAAATATTGCTGATAATTAACGAAATTTTCTTTTTTCAATTAAAAAATTTCAAATTGAATGGGTTAAAAATAAAAAATGTTTAGACTGAAATAATATTTGAAGTCATGATCTAAAACAAATAAATTAATTTTCTAACAAATAGTTGGTGTTTTAACAAATACAATTTACAGGAAAAAGTTCAACCAAAAATGGAATAGTTCAATTTCCAGCTAAAAGCTGTGATAAAAAATTTAATTGAACAAGGAAAAAAAACGAATTTTCAACAAAATTGTTAAATTTTCAAGGGAAAAGGTGAATTTTTTACCAAGAAGATTAATGTTCTATAAAATAATGATTTTCAAACTTAACCAAGATATACGATTAATTTTTAATCAATCCTATAACAGTTACATTTTCAGATAAGGATAAATAATTTTTAACGGAAAAAATTTATTTTCAACAAAATTGTTGAATTGTCAAGCAATCAGATGAATTTTCGACCAAGAAAATTAATGATCTACAAAACAAGACAAATTTTAAACAAAATACATGAATTTTCAACGAAATTACTTAATTTGAAAGTCAAAAAGGCGAATTATCAACAAAAAGTTAAATTTCTGTAGCGAAAAATATAAGTTTTCAATCAAAGAGTTAAACTTTCAACCAAATAGTTGAATTTTCAACCATAATTATAAAAGCTTGTTAAAAATAACGTATTTTTATTACAAAGTAGTTCAACTCTTAGTGAAATAATCGACTTTTAAGCCCAAGATGATGTACAGTTCATATTTCAACCAAACAATTGCATTTTTGAGCAAAAATGATACATTTTCAACTAAAAAGATTAAATTTCTACTAAAAATGGTGAATTTAATTTTAATAAATTTTTTAATTTTAGAGTCAAAAAGAGTACCATATTATCTATAAAAAGCTGAAAAAAAATTAATTTTCTTACTAAGAAGTTCAACTTTAAGTGAATAATCGAATTTTCCACCCATAAATTATGATTTTAATTTTTAATAATATAGTTGCATTTACAACAAAACGACTTTGCAACCAAAAAATAGTTACAGTTGATAATTCAACCGAAAAATGTAATTTTTAATCAAAAAGTATAGATTTTCCATAAAGCAATTCAATTTCTACAAAGAAAGACGAATTGTTAACAAAATACATGATTTTTTAACCAAAAATGGTATAGATTAATTGTCAGTTTCGAAAATGTAATTTCAACGAAAGAGATGAACCTTCAAATAAAAGAAATAAAATTTTTAACAAAGTAGTTGAACTTTTGATAGAAAAGAGGACTTTTTTTACAAAATAGTTACATTTTCAACAAAATAATTAATTTTCCAATTAAATAATTGAGTTTTTATCCAAACGAGATAAATTCCAAAATCACCAACTTCTTTAATTTCTTGCAAATGCGAATCAAGATATAAATAAGACTATTATAATATAACATAATTATAATAT
>NC_046657.1:180972990-180979745 GCF_010883055.1 Belonocnema kinseyi
CGCATTAAAGAGGCGCGCGAAGTATTCAAATCATGAGAATCGCCTGCCCAGCATTGAAGTCGTGCACCTTCGAGTTCTAAAATTCAGAAGAGGAGAAAAGGGTTGCGCGCGCAACCCATGCATTTATATCGTCTCTTACCATATTCTCACGGACATAGACGTGTCATAGCATTGGACCACGTCTCATTTCAGATCTGGGATCACTGGCGCAGCCCAGCCACTTTCATCGTCTCCTACTATATTCACACGGGCATGGAAATCTTTTAGCCTGACCTTACTTTCATGTTCCTTCATACGTTGGCTCACAGCTCTCGCGGTAGATTGTGTTGACTTGTTTTTTGAGTGTATTTTCTTATTGCTTTATCAATTTGTTTGTTTGTGTAATCGTTCTGTATCAGGATTTGTTTAACCTTTTTGTCATTCCTTTTGTAAGATATCTTTATCTGTCATGGAGACAGCTCTGTATACAAGGGAGTTGATGACAGATTGATTTTGAGATGGATGATGGTGGGAGGGGGCATTCAAGTATCTGTGTTTGTGGGTTTGCTGTACACGTCATGTCCTGAGGTGTTATCAGATTTTTTGTAAACTAATTAGTCTAAGAAAGGCAATTTTCCGTTTTGTTCTATTTTCATGGTGAACTGGATAGTAGGATGTAATTGATAAAATCGAGAAACTTATTTAGTTCATCTCGTCCATGTCACGAGATGACAAAACTGACATCAACGTAACGGAACCAAAATTCCGGGTTAAGCTTGGCTTGGTTGAAGATTTTAGTTTCTAGATGTTCCACAAAGACATTGGCTATTACAGGTGAAATTGGGGATCCCATTGCTGCCCCTGAGGTTTGTTCGTAGAATTGATTATTGAAAGATAAATAAGTATTATTGAGACAGCGTTCTATCAAGGGTATGAGCTCGGAAGGAAAGTTTGTAGAAAACTAAGAAAGCTATGTAGAAACTCACTATGATGTCTTGGGGTTGAATGTGAATCTGTTTTATCTTTTTGATAAAGTCAAATGAGTTTTGGACGTGCGTGTTGGAGTTTCCTGTAAAAGGATTTAGTTTTGCAGCGAGGAAGCGTGCAAGGTTGTAAGTTGGTAAGTTTACTGCGCTGACGATCGGTCTGAGTGGAATGCTGTCTTAGTGGATTTTTGGGAGCCCGTAAAATCTTGGAGAGATGGGATTAGTAAGTATCAAGTTAGATATTGTTTGTCTGTCAAGTTTAGAGTCTTTAAAAAGAGATTTTGTTTTACTGACTATTGTTTTTGTAAGGTCCTAAAACTTGACAGCCAAACAATATCCAACTTGATACCTACTAATCCCATCTGTCCAAGATTTTACGGGCTCCCAAAAATCAGCCTACAACCTTACCAACTTACAACCTTGCATGATTCCTCGCTGCAAAACTAAATCCTTTTACAGGAAACTACATCACGTACGTCCAAAACTCATTTGACTTTATCAAAAAGATAAAACAGATTCGCATTCAACCCCAAGACATCATAGTGAGTTTCTACATAGTATCTCTCTTTACGAAAGTACCAATCTCTGATACAGTTGATATTATTAAATCTTTTACAAACTTTCCTTCCAAGCTTATACCTTTGATAGAACGCTATCTCAATAATACTTATTGCTCGGTCAATAATCAATTCCACGAACAAACCTCAGGGGCGGCAATGGGATCCCCAATTTCACCTGTAATAGCCAATGTCTTTATGGAACATCTAGAAACTAAAATCTTCAACCAAGTCAAGCTTAAGTCGGAATTTTGGTTCCTTTACGATGATGACACTTTTGTCATCTGGTGACATGGACGAGATGAACTAAATAAGTTTCTCGATTTTATCTCCATAACAGATAAAGATAACTTACAAAAGGAATGACAAAATGTTAAACAAATCCTAATACAGAACGATTACACAAACAAACAAATTGATAAAGCAATAAGAAAATACACTCAAAAAAACAAGTCAACACAACCTACCGGGAGAGCAGTGAGCCAACGTATGAAGGAACATGAAAGTAAGGTCAGGCTAAAACATTTCACGCAATCAGCACTAGCTGAACATCATATCGAAACAGGACATACAATTTTCTTTGACAGAACAACAGGCATTGCAAAAACACAGCATCTTTCCCAGAGTACATAGAGAAGCAATCGAAATCTTAAAACACCCTAATAACATCAATAGGGACAATGCATATAATACCAATTCGATTTGGCTTTCCGTTCTCCTGGATTTTTTAAAATAAAAAGACTTGATTGGCCAATCAGGTTCGACCAGTCCCCACGGGGGGAGGCATTCTGGCCAATCACAGGCATCGTAGAGAATATACATAAGAGCAACATAACCTGATACCACAGTTTCAGGTCAGCTCTCAAGAAGTGAACTGCCATGTTCACTATTTCGATTCTTGTAAACATTTTAGCTACTTAGTTTTGTTCACTCCAAAAACTAGATAGTTAGCATATTTAGGAACGGCTATCAGACTGATGGTGTATTTACACGCCTGTCGTATGCTGACGGAAAATGTATCTTCCTTTCACTCTACCATGTGACGATGCCATGCATTTCTCTCACTCTTCATTTTCCACCCAACGGAAAAACAGAGAAAATCTAGAGTGCGATAAATGCATAGCATCGTCACATGCTAGAATGAGAGGAAGATAGATTTTCCGTTTGTATACGGCAGGCGTGAAGATACACCTTGAGTGAGTTTAATTACTGTAATTCTACAAGGCTGATCAACGAACTGTTATAGATTATAAGCAACCCTATCCGACTCACCGACCTTTTCTACAGCAACTGTTGTCGCTTACAAGTTCCACATGACGGGTGAACTCATCCGGTAGCCACCAGATAGCGCGTCATTCGTCCTGTTCCAGAAAAACATTGAGTCTAATCAGTGATACAAATCCGGCAAAGAAAAACGGACAATTCTTTTAGTTCCTTCAGGTACAGATCGTCTTCTCGAATGGGAAAAAGCAATTTCTCGACAGGATTACACTTTACAAAGTGGTAAATTTGTTTATAATTTAAATAAACGCCATACTACGAATTAAAAAAATCTTATTACGGATAAGTTGACGAAACAGGAAATTTCAGTGCTTTGTCTGCACACAAAATTAATATGAGAGTTTATTATTAGAAGAAATATTTTATTGAACTTTGAAAATAATTATTTATAAAATTATAAAGTAGGAAAGTAGGTATGTTTTCTGATTTATTTTTTAAAATCTCAAATTTTTCTTAATCCTCAACCACTTTTGACCTAATTGAAATATTTATCGTTTTCCTTTGATTTTAATAGCCTTTATTGTCTTATTTTGAAACCCACCGAAAAATATTAAAAGCATAAAAATTAATAAAATGGCGGAGGTTTTTCTAAAAATATTTAAATTTGATTGAAAAACAACCCAAAATTATATATTTTTCCATTTTCATTACAAATTTTTAGTTTCACAATAAAGATATCTTGTGAGTATTATACGAAGTATTATATACGAAAAAATGTTGAGATACTACTTGGCATATCTAAAAACTTTCTATTAAAATAAGCCTCACTCTTTTGCGATACCTTATATCATTTCCGAGGAAAATTAAGAATAAAATTTGTAGGGAAAAAATCATTTCTTCGGCTTCTTTTTGAAGCCGAAAGAATTGAAAGTTTTATGAAAAATTTAAGAATTTCTGGAAAATTCCACCTTTTCATCATCCCAATATTTAAACAAAGCGACAAAATTTATTTGGCCCGCATAAAACTCACAAGATATCTTTATTATAAGAGTACAACTTTTAAACAAAATTGGCAAAAAATATATAATTGTGGGTTTTTTTAAAAGTAACTTTTCATATTTTTAGAAAAACCACCCCTATTTTTATTAATTTTGAAGTTTTTTTTATAGTTTTTAATATGTTCCAAAATAAGACAGTAGACACTGTTAATATCAAAAAGAAAACGATAAGTATCTCAATTAGGTCTAAAGTTATTGAAGATTAAAAAGGCTAGTAAATTGAAAAAGAAGTAAGCCAAGCTTTTTTTCGAATAAATCCAAAACCCCATAGTTCAAGCCAATTTAGCTTACCTTCAGTTCCTTGACTGATCGAATTTTATTGTAAGTTTTGCAAAGTAATAACGAATATCTGCATATCTTATAGGTGTTATTTATGTGGTATATGCATTAATATATACATGACACTGAAAATTTCCATGTGTGATAGTACATATATTGGATGTTATTTAGGTGTTCGTTTTAGAAAAATATACTGAATTTATGGATTTTGCTTATATTTACTCACTCGTTTAATCCATTCAACCTCCCCACCACTTTTTACACGTGCATTTTGTTTAAAAAAAAATGTATTTTATTAATTTAGAACAATAAATTATGCAATAAACATGTGTTTGAATTATAGAAATATTTGCACACAAGCATTTTGATTAGCTTGTTATATTCAACCAAAAAAATTTCTCGTTCTTAAAAATTGAATTAATAACATTCAAAATTGTTTAATTCCTAATTTATAATGCTGAAGAAAATATTAAGATACTATTAAATGTGCTTATTTCGTTCTTCAACTTTCTAAAATATGTTTATATCATAATTTTATTTTGTTACATTTTTTATTATAATATGTCGTTTTCTCTTAGGATTTATAATTTTTTCACAGACCTATTTACACATGTTCAATACATATTCTTAATAACAACCATGTGTAAAGTTATAACTTTAATAATTTTATTTTGAAATTCCATTTAAATAAATCCATATATAATAAATATAAATTGTTAAGCGCGTTTAAATGTAGCTTGCAAAATATGAAATTTTGAAAATCCAGCGATATATAGCACTTTAAAAAAAATCTTTTTCCAATAATCCTTTTACACTTCAATGTCTTTTATATTATTTAAATATCAATTACCCATCAAGGAATTGTTGGTCTTAATTTTGTAAACTGAAGCGATCTGGAATGTCTGTATTTAATATTAATTATTGAGTTTTCCACAATACCAAAGCTTTTCTAGAGAAGGACGATTGAAGCGCCGCCCGGCGGATTAGTTCACCCGCGAAGTGGAACCTTTCAGCGACAACTACTTTTCTCAGTAGTCGGATATAGGGTTGATTATAACCGATAAGTCACAGGAATGGGATTTATATAAAATTTAATGTTCTGCGTTCACAATTTATCTTCAGCTGAGTATCATAGGTACTTAGTTTTGCTAATACAAAAAATGACAATTGTTAAGAAACGTAAAATTTTACTTAAGGGCATGTGATACTTCGTCGTGTAGTCAATCGGGTACAGTTCCCCCGGTTTTTTTCCACAAAAATGAAAATTTTAAAAAACTGAATTCGGAGATGCTATAACATTTCATAATGGACGTCCCTGGACTCTTTTTTGAGGGATATTAACAAAAAAAAATTATTGTGCTGAATAAAAATTTCATGCATTACTTTAGGGTTACGTCGTTCTTACTTTTTCATCGCTGCCTTTCCGATAATTTGGAAATTATCTATGAAATAAACTTTTTCAAATTGCCTGCAAACAAGGTTAGTTCCGGGAGATTAGTTACTATGTTTATTTGCAAGTCCAAAGTTTTTGGCCATAAATATTGTGTAGTTTGGAAATAACGCTCGGGTAAACTGTTTCCCAGATTTTGAAGACAAAATATTTCTTATCCTAGGAAAAAATCCGGGGATATCTAACACTGAAAAGTCGATACTAATTCCTAAACGCTATGCAAATTAATCACATTTTGCTAAATTAAAACTTTTTTTAATTAACCCACAAAAACGTGTGTGGGGACGTCCGTTAGCATGTTCACTATCATTTCCCAAATTTTTAAGACAAAATATTTATTATTCTAGAAAAAAAGCAGGGGGAACCTATAACTGGTAAAATCGACAATTTTCTAAGTATCACATGCCCTTACAACTTGTTCGAAACTAAAGTTTAATCATACGTTTGAAAGAATTTATGTGATCGATAAATAAAATTTTATTCTGAAAGCTATGAAGTATATTGTATATAAAACTGAAAAATAATTTTAATTCATAATTTTTATTGCTATTTAGGTTTAAGTGCAGTGAGTATAAACGTTATTTAGCTTAAAAAACAAACAAAAATTTGTAAAAAATGAAAGTTCTCGTAAATGCTCGCACTCTCGATAACATACGGTAATATTCTTCGTTACTTTCCCCAAATCATTGTTACCGAGAATTTTCTATAGCTATACCTCGCAATAGTGGCGCGTGGCAAAAAAAAAACGAGAGCGGGCATATACTTTTGTCTCACACAGCGCACAGAACGTTCGAACTATGGCGCGTGCGCCAGAAAGGCGCGCCGAGCTTTATATACTTTATATATATATATATATATATATAATTAAAAATTTGTCATAAGGACAACCGCAGGATTCACCGGGAGCGGGTGCTAATCTGAAAACTTGCACCTGCTTCCAGCGAAATCGCGGTAAAATTTCAGCCATAACCACGTCTCACAACCGTGAGATAGGTGGTTACAGTCTGTAAAGGAATCAATACGACGATCCAGAAAAAGCCTCGTGGACCCTAAGAACACGCAGCGACCCAAGGACAGCCGCCTTCTGCATTTTTCCCGCAAGTGTTCTAGCATATTGTTGACTCGCAGGGATGCTTTTTAGGCTATTAGCAAGTGAAAGATTGGCACCTCCAAGAGCGCCGATGATAAGGACGATCAGTTTAACAGAATATTCCGGGTACAATCG
>NC_046657.1:180979845-180984443 GCF_010883055.1 Belonocnema kinseyi
CAGCCTTGGAGGAGATTATGTTGAGAAATAAAAAAAAAAAATTCTTAAAAACGTTGTTTTTCTTGGTCAGGCCGGAAACTTATCAATCCACCCTCGTAATCTTCCTTTCAATGGTGGTTTTCTATATTTAGGACATCGTTTCAGCTGCTCAATATTGTGCTCTTCTACTAAACAGTGCACTAATTTTGCACCTGGAACATCATCTTCCGTGAGTTTCGCCGAATTTTTAAGCATTTTCTAGAAGATGGCAGGTGCCAACAGATTCGAATAATGGCCTTGGTCGCCGCACTCTTTGCACATTTTTTTTTAATAGACTTAAAAATGTTCTACCTTAAAAATCTCTTTTATTTACAAATTAATTTTTTGGTTTTGTTTTCATTAACAATATTTTCCATACATTTCGACACAAAACTGTTCCAAAAATACGGAAATGACGTAAAATTTCGGCACATGCGCACTGCCGACGTATAGAATAAAAGGGTCTATTAGAATGAGCCATAGCCATATGACGGAATTTTCAAGAATTTCACCACTCGGTTTTTGAGTACACACCTTACTACAAAACATTAATAAAGATTTTTAAATGTTTCAAAGATTTAAAAATATTTAAAAGGATTTTCAACATTTTATAAAGGCGTGTTTATCAGATTTTAAATATTTCATGACAATTTCACAAAGATTTTTAAACTTTTAAAAGATGTAAAGGGTTTTAAAGATTTTGAAAAGGTTACAGTTCACCAGCTTTCAAAGATTTCAAAACATTTGGAAGATTTGAAAAGGTTTCAAAACATTTTAGAATATTTTTTTGGCTAATTATAGATTTCAAATAATTCAATGATTTCAACGAATAAAAAGAATTTCGCAAACAAAGATTTAAGAAAAATTTCCCAAAGAAACCACGCCCGGAGAATTTTTGTGAGCACATTCTAATATTGTGTTACATTATTTTTAATTCGTAACCAATTATTTATTTGAAATGCGCGGCGAATCCTGGAGAACATAACCTTTTTTTCAGAATTTGGTTATACGTATATTTTGCGCACATCTTCTGAGTCTCGAAGCCTTTGACCAATCGGCGCAAGATCTCGAGCGCGGGAGATTTGGAAACCGAATTAAAATCGCCTATATAGTACTTCTTTGCATTACACAAATACAAAACGGGTGGCATAGTATGTTAGAGTTTATACAGGGTGAACACGCTGGGGCTTACATGCATGGCCAGTTGAATGCTACCCGAACTGCACAATAGCAGAGGAGAAGCCATTACACAGGGGTATTTTCATATTTCGCGCCTTTAAAGTTGCATTCGGATCGGTCATTCGGCCAAGTCCGTGAATCTTCGGATCAAGTTCATGAGTTTCCATGGTTGCGTTCGAAACTTCAAGCGGTTATGTTCAGATTCACCTATTTGCCCTAGTCGCTGTCAGTAAATATAGGCAATGCCAATTTAAAGTTTACGCATGTAATATTTCATTCACTTTATTTAAAACATATCCCGTCTATTCATAACATACCTTTTTTTATGCAGTAAAAATAAGCGTTAAACACCATTCACTCTTAACCCACTGGAACCGCAGAATATTATTACTATTTTATAGTATTTGTCACTGAGCAGCTATTCTATAATGGTATTAGCAAAGAAAAAAAATTACGTTTACTTCTCAGTTCACAAGTCTCACTTCATTATTAATTAAACACTGTTATTATTTGTAATTACTATATAACATAACCTATATTGTTTGGACACGTGTATCCGTTTGAAGTTTCAAACGCAACCACGGAAACTATCATAAACTTGATCCGAAGATGCACGGACTTGACGGAATGGCCAATCCGAATGAAACTTTAAAGGCGCGAAATATGAAAATACCCCTGTATAATGGCTTCTGCCCTGCTGTTATGCAATTCGGGTAGCATTCAACTCGCCATGTATGTAAGCCCCAGCGTGTCCACCCTGTATAACCATATTCCCTATGACTACATAGTGAAGGTCCTCACTGTATACAGGTTGGACACGCTAGCGCTTACATACATGGCACACTTAATTGCTACCCGAGTTGCACAACATCGGGGAAGAAGCTATTGTACAGGGGTTATGTTTTGTAGTAATCACCATTAATAAAATTGTTTCATTCGTCATGAAATGAGACTTGTGAACTGAGAAGTAAACGTCAATTTTCTTTTGTGCCAATAACATTATAGAATGGCTGCTGAGTGACAAATACTATAAATTGGTAATAATATTGTGCGCTTTTAGTGGGCGAAAAGTGAATTTTTTTAATGCTTATTTGCGGCATGAAAAAGATATGTTATGAATACAGGATTTCTTTTGAATAGAATGAATAAAATATTACATGAAAAAATTTTTAATTGACATCACCTACAATTATTCTCAGCGATTTCGGTAAAAAGGTGAATACGACCATAACCTCGAAATAATGTCAGATCGACCCGGCATGTTTATTATACTTTCGATTGATTATTCTTTACCAAAGAAATGTTTTGTGGTTTTGTATGTTTAATACTGACAGTGTCGGCAGTAATAATTTAAACAATAATTAATTATTAATAACTTTAATAAGTAACACATTATTTCTGAAATTAATAACTGATTCCCATGGTTTTTTTTCACAGATCGATCATAGATAAATTCACAGCAGGAAATGAAGATGGATCTGGTGCATTTGAGCTGGTTCATTTCAATGAACATTATTGGAAAACCGTTATCTCTAGACCTTATCCCAAGAACGGGGATTGATCAGCCTAAAATTAATTCTAAGTCATTCTGACGATATAGGTGTATCAAAAAGATATCTCGAGGTAATTTAACTTGCCTGAATTTTGATCAATAAAATATTTAGGGATTTTGTTCTATTTTAGAAAATGTTTTCTCTGGACCTCATCCTAAAATTTTGTTTGATCAAACATTAAAATAAATTAGAGACTCGTTGGTGATAGGATTGTTTAAAACATTTATCTAGATGAGATAATTTAGCCCAGAATTGTGATTCCATTTATTTTTAGAAATTATTCTATTTTCGAAATTGCTATCTCTGGATCTGATTTCCAAACTGGCATTTCATCATCCCCTAAAATTCATTCTAATTCAATCTGATGGTATAGGTGTGTCAAAAAGTTATCTCGAACTTCATTTTAACTTGCCTGAATTTTAATTATTAATGTCTTTGGGGATTTCTTTAATTTAGAGAATGTTTTCTCTGGATCACATTTCAAAATTTGATTTCATCAACCACTAAAATAAATTAGAGACTCGTTGATAATAGGAATGTAACAGAAATGAATGCAGAAGCGAGATTTTGGGCCAGAATTTTTATTTCAATTTTTTCGTAAATTTTGCTTTAATTATCTATTTTATCAGGTCTAAATGTTAAGGTATCTTTTTGATACTTATATCATAAAAATGAATTAAAATGAATTTTAAAGGCCGATCAAATACCAGTTTAGAAATCAAATCCAGAGGTAGCGATTTCGAAAATAGAATAATTTCTAAAAAAGATAGGATAAAAATTCTGGGCTACATGATCTTGTCTAGATAAATGTTTTAAATAATCCTATCAACAACGAGTCTCTAATTTATTTTAATGGTCGATCAAACCAAATTTTAATATGAGGTCCAGAAAAAATATTGTTTAAAATACAAAAAAAAATCCCTAAATATTTTATTAATTGAAATACAGGCAAGTTAAATTTCCCCGAGATATCTTTTTGATACACCTATATCATAAAAATGAATTGGAATGAATTCTAAAGGCTGATCAAATTCCAGTTTTGAAATTAAATCCATAGATAGCGATTTCGAAAATAGAATAGTTTCTAAAAAAATGTAATAACAATTCTGGACTAAATTATCTTGTCTAGATACATTTTTTAAACAATCCTGTCACCAAAGAGTCTCTAATTTATTTTAATGGTTGATCAAACAAAACTTTCCGGTGAGTTCCAGAAAAAGCATTTTCTAAAATACAAAAATACCTTAAATAATTTATTGATTGAAATTCAGGCAAGTTGAATTACCTCGAGATATCTTTTGATACTCCTATATCATCAGAATGACTCAAAATTAATTTTACACTAAGTAATCCCCAGTCTTAAGATAAGGCCTAGAGATAAAGGATTTCCAATAATGTTCATTGAAAAAAAAACAATGGAAATCAGTTATTAATTTCAGAAATAATGTGTTACTTATTAAAGTTATTAATAACTAATGATTGTTAAATTATTGTTAAATAATTATTGTTTAAATTATTACTGCCGACACTGTCGGTAATAAACATACAAAACAACCAAACATTTCTTCGGTTAAGAATAATCAATCGAAAGTATAATAAACATGCCGGGCCGATTTGT
Source organism: Belonocnema kinseyi (assembly GCF_010883055.1). Classification (NCBI taxonomy): domain Eukaryota; kingdom Metazoa; phylum Arthropoda; class Insecta; order Hymenoptera; family Cynipidae; genus Belonocnema; species Belonocnema kinseyi. The sequence continues at coordinate 180,984,214 of NC_046657.1, forward strand.
CGTTTACTTCTCAGACGACAAGCCTCACTTCATTATTCATTAAACACTTTTATTATTTGTAATTACTACATAACATAACCTATATTTTTTGATAATTGTATCCATTTGAAGTTTCGAACGCATCCATGGAAACTATATGATAAACTTGATCCGAAGATGCACGGACTTGACCGCATGGCGGATCCGAATGCAACTTTAAAGGCACGAAATATGAAAATGCCTCTGTACAA
>NC_046657.1:180984543-180996888 GCF_010883055.1 Belonocnema kinseyi
AAGCTATCTAAGGATGGTACTATAGAACGCCACCTCAAGGTAGGCCTAGTGGCGCCATCTCTTGGTCAGGCCGGAAACTTATCAATCCACCCTCGTAGTTGAGGTTTTGTATGGCAGGTATAAATATTTTCTTTTACAAAAGATTTGCAGTTCAGAACTTTGTTTGAGTAAATATTTAATATTCATACAAATATAAAATAACACAATATTATATTTTCTACTTCTCTTTTTCAAGTTTAGACAATAAAAAGCCATTTTTTAGTGGTTTCCTGGTATAAGGAATGTACTAACAAATTTTCCTTCTACCTTTCTACTGAATCACTTGTTTTCCTTTTAAAGATCGTTTCCTATATTTTATCCATCGTTTAAGCTGTTTAACACTGCGTTCTTCCACCGATTTTTGCACTAATTTTGATGCTGGAACATCATCTTCCGTGATTTTTTCCGGGTTTTATAAACATTTTTTTGAAGAAGATATATGTCAACAAATGTAAATAATGGGTTCGCTCGCCACACTTTTTGCACTTTTTTCGCAGTTTTTTTCTGAATATACTTAAAAATTTGTTGTCTTTAAACTCTGATTTATTTACACATTTATTTTTCGTTGTTATTTTTATTTAAAATATTTTCCTTGCATTTCGACACAAAACTGTTCGAAAAATACGGAAAGAACGTAAAATCCTGGCACATGCGCACTGTCGACGTCTAGAATAAAAAGGTCTATTCTGAAGCAGTGTTAATATTGCCCTACCGTAAAGAATCTTTGAGTATATACTAAAAATTCTTTAGGTCAAAGAATCTCAAAGAAATTCTCCGCAGGCAATCAGGTAGATATTTTTAAAGGTCCAGGAAGCTCGTTTAAATAGTCTGAAGGCTTTCAAATATCCTGTCCGAAATTGAAATAAGAATACGATCATAAATAACAAGCAGAGAGGCTATCTCAATGGAGTAGCAGACACTCAAGGGTCCTTTGTTAAGCTTTCGGATTAAAATTTAGAAGTAGATTTTTTTAATTTCATAGTTAACAGCCTAAAACATAATAATTCGGAATCTATGGGTTTCAATGACTTCAGATATCTAACTTTTTTTTTAATGCTTAAAATTGGAATGAATAGAACGTTTCTCGTAAATGGAATGAGATACGCCAAAAAAGACAACATTTTTGAATTCAACTAGAAAATTGTATATCAGTATATAAGTTCTAATTGTAAATAAGTATAATGATAAAATTCATCAATTAAAAAAAAGTGTTAATAATTTGAAGAGAAATTTAAAAAGGGAGAGCGGATTAGCCACGACCAACTACTGTAAATAGCTCTGCCCGCCCGGTACGTGACGAATACAAAAGGAACATTGTATTACCGTCGCACCACTCTTAAAACTACCACTAAAAGGATCTTGAAAAGGACCAAAATTTCTCAAACTATCTCAGAGACTATTTTGTTTCAAATCGACTTTGTTTATAGACTCAAATGGGCCAAGCTATTTCGCTAAAGAAAACTCAGAGATTTCTTTCGGTAGGGTGAAGATTTCAGCTAATAAATTTTATAATTTCTAAGTCAAATATCACAAAAAATGTATACTTGAACATTCTATAGTAGCGAAGACGAAATTTTCAAGGTCGCTGAACACCCAGCTTATAAGAATAATTCGCCGCTTCTTACCTCTCATCATTTGAGTTTCAGATTCATCGTTGCGATTTTTATAATCATCGGATTACAATTTTTTTTGCAGTTAGTCAAAAGCGTTTGATTCCCATATTTTATTCAATAAGTAAAACAACAATTTTATCATCAATTAATAACGTAGAACCTGGAGATATTCACTTTATTTAATTAATTAAGATCGAAGTACAAAACGATTTTGACATTTGTCAAACGTCAAATATCACTCACGTGCCGTTACATTAGTGGAAACCAACTCCAATTTTTAAGAAAGTACTTAATGCACGTCCTGAATGTATTTATGAGCAATTTTAATGTTGTGTTACATTTTTTTTTAAATCGTAACTAATTATTTATTTGAAATGCGCGGTGAATCCTGGGGCACATAACCTTTTTTCAGAATTTGGTTATACATATATTTCGCGCACGTCTTCTGAGTCTCGAAGCCTTTGACCATCGGCGCAAGATCTCGAGCGTGGGAGATTTGGAAACCGAATTAAAATCACTCATATATTACTTTTTTGCATTACGCAAATGCAAGACGGGTTGCATTGTATGGTAGAGTTTATATAATTATATTCCCTCTTACTACATAGTGAACGTCCTTACTGTATATGTTACAGACAAAGTCCGATGTGCCATCACACCGCAGTCTGCCTAGTCCCTCCGCGAATTGTCTGAGGGGTGTCAGGCAAAGTCCGAAGTAGCACGTTCACTTCGGACTCTGCTTAGTCAAATCGCGAAGTGCCCGAAAGGCTTAGACAAAGTCCGGAGTAAAAAGAAAACTTGCGGGGTTTACTTTTCCCACTGCATAGTAGGCTGGTTCGAGAATTTACAATTCCAAATAGTCTGCACTTTACAGATCGCAATTGTGAACAGATTTGAAAGTTTTTATTTTATAAATGATCAGCATGAAATTTTTCAGATAACTTATTGAGTACATTTATCCATTTAAAAAAAATATATTTACTTAACGCAAGTTATTTTCTAAAAAGAAAAGAAAAAACTCAATATGTATCATATTTAACGTAGCTAGGCTTAGCCCTACCGAAAGAAATCTTTGAGTTTTCTGTAGTGAAATAGCTTGGCCCATTTGCGTCTATAAACAAAGTCGATTTGAAACAAAATAGTCTCGGACATAGTTTGAGAGATTTGGGTACTTTTCAAGATCCTTTTAGTGGTCGTTTTAAGAGTGGTGCGACGGTAATATAATGTTCCTTTTGTATTCGTCACGTACCGGGTGGGCAGAGTTATTTACAGTAGTTGGTCGTGGCTAATCCGCTATCCCTTTTTAAATTTCTCTTCAAATTATTAACACTTTTTTTTAATTGATGAATTTTATCATGATACTTATTTGTAATTATAACTTATATACTGATATACAATTTTCTAGTTGAATTCAAAAATGTTGTCTTTTTTGGCGTATCGCATTCTATTTACGAGAAACGTTCTATTAATTCCAATTTTAAGCAACAAAAAACAAAAGTTAGATATCTGAAAACAACGAAACCCATATATTCCGAATTATTATGTTTTAGGCTGTTAACTATGAAATTAAGAAAAATCTACTTCTAAATTTTAATCCGAAAGCTTAACAAAGGACCCTTGAGTGTCGGCTACTCTTTTGAGATAGCCTCTCTGCTTGTTATTTATGATCGAATTCTTATTTCATTTTCGGAAAGGATATTTTAAAGCCTTCAGACCGTTTAAACGAGCTTCCTGGACCTTTAAAAATATCTAACTGAGTACCTGCGGAGAATTTCTTTGAGATTCTTTGACCTAAAGAATTTTTAGTATATATTCAAAGATTCTTTTCGGTAGGGAGGAAACATAGATAATTCATTTTTAATATTTTTATTGTTCTAAAGTGTGAATATTTTCCGATTTCAAGCCTTTTTAGAAAAAGCCGATTATTTAATGCGAATTCATAGATGTATATTCCATACAAGGCACCAGTCTATTATTTGTAATAAATAGATTATTAATATCAGTAATGGTTTATTGTTGATTTATTTGATGAAAAATCATTCGATATACGTGTAAAATACTTTTTATTATAAAAGATAAGCTGTAAAATTTTATAGATAAAAAACCTACAATATTTATTGTAAACCCTACCGAAAGAAATCTCTGAGTATATTCTAAAGATTCTCAAGGGTCAGAGAAGCTCAAAGAGATTCTCCGCAGACATTCAGGTAGATATATTCAAAGGTCTAGGTATTTCTTTTAAATATTTTAAAGGCTTTAAAGTGTCCTTTCCGAAATTAAAATAGAAATACGATCGTAAATAAAAAACAGAGAGGCTGAAATTGAAACATGAATTCGATCATAAATAAAAAGCAGAGGGGCTATATCAATAGAGTAGCCGACACTCAAGGGTCCTTTGTTAAGCTTTCGGATTAAAATTTAGAAGTAGATTTTTTTTTAATTTCATATTTAACAGTCTAAAACATAATAATTTGGAATCTACGGGTTTCGATGATTTATCATATCTAACTTCTTTTTTTAAATGCTTAAAATTGGAATTAATACGACGTTTCTCGTAAATGGAATGAGATATGCCAAAAAAGACAACATTTTTTAATTCAAATAGAAAATGGTATATTAGCATATAAGTTATAATTCTAAATAAGTATAATGAGAAAATTCATGAAATTAAAAAAAAAGTGTTAATAATTTGAAGAGAAATTTAAAAAGAGTCGGATTAGCGACGGCCAACTACTGTAAATAACTCTTCCCGCCCGGTACGTGACGAATACAAAAGGAACATTATATTACCGTCGCACCACTCTTAAAAGGACCACTAAAATGACTTTGAAAAGGACCCAAATCTCTCAGACTAAATTGTTTCAAATCGACTCTGCTTATAGTCTCAAATGGGACAGGCTATTTCGTTAGAGACAACTCAGAGATTTCTATCGGTAGGGAAAACCAACTTTTCGGTAAGAAAGAGCCAATAAGAGGTGTTTCGGTTTTGAAATTTGTTATTAACATTTAAAATATTAATTTATTGAGATCGAAAATCACTGTTTAGACAACGCTACTAAGATTTAGCATAGCAAATAAAAAATCTGTCTTTAATTAAAATAGATAAATTGAATAACTGGTTTAAAAATGGTTTAGCAATAGCACTTCAAAACAAAACTTCCTTTTAATTTCGTATTAGTTTCGTAACTAATAAAGAAATGTTATTTCCCTACTCCCTCCCTTCCGCCGCCCTTTTATTTAGGTACTGATGCACCTTAGTTATCCTCAAAACAACAATAGTTTTATTTAGTTACTCACGTGGTCATCGAAGTTTAGAAGATTTTTGAATAGAAGTTTTTGTACTAATGTTGGAAGTATTATAAAAGTACATTTTTTATCTTATAGTTTGAGTTTCAGTCTACATTTCCGAATAAGTTGTTTTTATCGCTTCAAAATAAAATTTATAAATCCACAGTGTTTTTGAAAATTCTTAATGATGGCGGACGAAGCGAAAAATCAAGTGATGAAAATTAAATTCGAAGAAAAATTCAGTGCCCTCAAAATTGTAGAAAACTCGACGCGTATTTCGAATTTAGAAAGATACTACGTTAAATATGATACATACAGAGTTTCCTTTTTCATTTTAGAAAATAACTAGCGTTAAATAAATATATTAAAACAAAAATGGATAAATGTGCTCAATAAGTTATCTTAAAAATGTCATGCTGATCATTTCTAAAATAAAAACATTAAAATCTGTTCACAACTGCGATCTGTAGATTATTTGGAATTGCAAATTCTCGAGCCCGCCGACTGTGCGGTGGGAAAAGTAAACCCCGCAGGTTTTCTTTTTACTCCGGACTTTGCCTGAGTCTGTCGGGCACTTCGCGATTTAACTAGGCAGAGTCCGAAGTGAAAGTGCTACTTCTGACTTTGCCTGACACCGCTCAGTCAATTTGCGGAGGGACTAGGCAGACTGCGGTGCGACGGCAGAGTCCGAAGTGAAAGTGCTACTTCGGACTTTGCCTGACACCGCTCAGTCAATTCGCGGAGGGACTAGGCAGACTGCGGTGTGACGGCACATCGGACTTTGCCTGTAACACACACACACAGACACATATGCGCTGTGTGGCAAAAATTATTGTCTGCCCTCTATTTTATTTTCCCGCAGCCTCTCACGTGGACAGCAATATGAGAGTAATACATATATGCATTCTACTTATCTTTTGCCATGGGACTACGCCCCTATTCAGTACTGTTTACAAGCTTCCATTCTGTTCGGAATATAATCGAACCCTCGGCTGAAAAAACGTTGTATCAACACATATTTTGTATCCATGGATTTCTATGTATATAAGTTTTTCTTCTAATTATTTCTCTATTCCGCTGCAGCGCTGCGATCCAAAATTGGAAAATTGAATTGAGATAGAAATGTCAAAATAGTCGAGGTTATACTTCGACTAGAAGTTCATACGCGCGCTTTTCGCGCGATCCACTGATTTACTTGCAATTATTTTATTTGTAAATGAAGTTTAATATGATACCGCGATATTCATTTTTGCTTTAATAACTTTTATTTGTACACGGCTCCGCACGGCTATCCTCTCAAGATGCAGAATAAATTATTGCGCAACACTAAACATTTTTATGCAAGTTTAGAAAAAACATATGAAATGTCGGTGCGTATTAATTTTCATAGAAACTAGAGGCTCTTACGGGCGCGACCCACTACTTTCATTGTAATTATTCTATTTGGAAATTAAGTTCAAGAAAATACCACGACAATCATTTTTACTTTAATAACTTCTATTCACACACGACTTCGCATGGGTACCATATACGACGACAGACCGGCTTGTGTACTCGAATTTTAAAAATCCGACTAAGCTCGGGAGGTGGTTTTCTGCAGTTTTCCTCTCATCGGACCAAACGTTTAGGCGAAAGCGAGTACTTCGAGCAAACTCATATGTAGCTGCATTGTGACTGAACCTTAGCAAAAAAATGACCCTAGTCGTTAGAGATAGTCAAATTCTAAACGTTGTATACAAATTCTTTCAATAATTAATAATTAATAATTCTGGTAAATTTAACAAATAACCTAGAAAAGAGGCATCACAAAGACAATGTTAGTTAACTTCGTAAACAAATTTGAATAATACCCAACTCTCAATATGTTTATGAAAATTATATGAATGATTAAAAATTATTATAAATTTACAAAGTAACGTGGAAAAGGATCATCGAAAGACATTCTTAGCTCATTCCGTAAACAAATTATGCCTCTTCCTTGAAAAATAGCCAAGCAAGTAGAAAGGAAAGCCAACTCTAGTTTTTCAATTGAAATTCTTTCAATAATTAATAGTTCTTGTAAATTTTAAAGCAACATAGAAAAGAGTCATCGAATGCGCATTCCTAGTTGATTTCGAAAACAAATTAACTCGTGGAATAAACGTCAAACTCTTAATTTTTAAAATAAAATTGGTTAAATAACTCCTAGTTTTCGTAAATTTGCAAAACAATATAGAAAAGAGTCACCGGATAGACATTCTTAGTCGACTCCGTAAACAAATGACTGGTGGAAAAAAGGACACTCTTAATTTTTTATTTAAAATTGTTTAAATAATGAATAGTTCTTGTGAATTTACAAAGCAACGTAGAAAAAATTCATCGGATAGACATTATTAGTCTAGTTCGAAAACAAATTGATTCGTAGAATAAAGGCCAAACTTTAAGTTTTTCAAGAAAAATTGCTTAAATAATTAATATTGTTTGTAAATATGCAAAGAAAAAAAAAGATTTAAAAAAGCAAAAGAATAAAAAATAGACATTGTTAGTTAACTCCGTAAACAAATTGACTTGTAGAAAAAAGAGCAAACTCTTAATTTTTCAATTAAGACTGTGTAAATAATTAATAGTTATTGTAAATTTACAAAGCAACTTAGAAGAGGGTCATCGGATAGACACTCTTAGTTGACTTCGAAAACAAATTGATTCGTTGGGTAAAGGCCAAAATTAAAATTTTTTAAGTAAAATTGTTTAAATAATTAATAGTGTTTGTAAATTTTTAAAGCAATATAGAAAACAGTCACTGGATAGACATTCTTATTCGATTCCGTAAACAAATTGACTCGTGGAGAAAAGGGCAAAATCTTAATTTTTTAATTAAAATTGTTTAAATTATTAATAGTTCTTGTAAATTTTCAAAGGTACATACAACAGAGTCACCGGATAGACTTTCTTAGTTGACTCCGTAAACAAATTGACTCGTGGAGAAAAGGGCAAACTCTTATTTATAAATTGAAATTCTTTAAATAAATAATAGTTCTTGTAAATTTGTAAAGCAACATAGAAAAAAATCATCTGGGATAGACATTCTTAGTTGATTTCGAAAACAAATTGACTCGTAGGATAAAGACCAAACTTTTAATGAATATTGTTTAAGTAATTAATAGTACTTGTAAATTTGAAAAGCAGCATAAGAAAGTGTCATTGTATAGACATTCTTACTTGACTTTATAAAAAAATTTAATCGTAGAAAAAAGGTTAAACACTTATTTTCCAATTGAAATTCTTTAAATAAATAATAGTTCTTGTGAATTTACAAAGCAAAATAGAAAAGAGTCATCCGATACACATTCTTCTTGACTTTATAAAAATTGGACTCGTAGAAAAAAGCTTAAACTCTTTGTTTTCAAATTGAAATTATTTAAATGAATTGTAAATTTGAAAAGCAACATAAAAAAGAGTAATTGTATAGAAACTCTTTCTTGACTTCGTAAAAAATTTAACTCGGAGAAAAAAGATGAAACTCTTATTTTTAAATTGAAATTCTTTAAATAAATAATAGTTCTTGTAAATTTGCAAAGCAACATAGAAAAGAATCATCGGGGATAGACATTCCTATTTGACTTCGAAAACCAAGTGATTCGTAGGATAAAGGCCGAACTTAACATTTTTAAATTAAAATTGTTTCAATAATTAATATCGCTTGTAAATTTGCAAAGCAACATAGAAAAGAGTCGTCCGATAGACATTCTTAGTCGACTCCGTCAAAAAATTGACTCGTGTAAAAACGGTTAAACTCTCTTAGTTTTTAAATTGAAATTCTTTAAATAAATAACAGTTCTTGTAAGTTGTTTGCAAATTTACAAAGAAACATAGAAAAGAGTCATCGGATAGACACTCTTAGTTGGACTTCGCAAACAAACTGGCTCTTAGAAAAAAGGTGACTTTCAGTTTTTTAATTAAAATTGTTTGAATAATTAATAGCACAGCCATACAAAAAAAAGTGTGTGGATCTGGTAATAAGACACACACATTCCTATGGATTTTGGCGCGCTGAATTCAAATTCGGTATCAAAAATCACCGATCACGTCATGGTTGAGCCATAACCTCAAAAAATGACGAAAAATCATGCACTGATGCAAAGAAATTTCAATATAATGCCAGTGATGCAAATTTTCACTTCAAAAACATGTCGACAACTGTGAAGGATCAACCCTTGCCTGATATCAACTTATTGAACTACACGTAAAGCTCTGGAGGCATATTTTCCCAGTAGCAAATGTGTGCTACATCGAATGGGTCAACTCGAGCCTAACATAGAAATAAATCTAACCTAGCCTAACCTAACCTCACGAAACACAATTAAACTGGTTGTGTTGTCCCGTTGTGTTTGCGGTACCGTTTAAATCAGCTTGGGCTTAACCTGCAAAGAGGTCAAACCTATCCTAACCTAAAAAAACCTAACCTAACCTAACTTCACGTAACACAATTAAACTCATTGTGTTGTTCCGTTGTGTTTGCGGTACCGTTTCATTCAACTTCGGCTTAACCTGCATAGAGGTTTAACCTACCCTAACCTAACAAAACCTGACCTAACCTAACCGAATGAAATTCAACCACACGTGTAGCTATGTAAGCGTCGGTTCTCAGCCTTAAATGCGTGCTATATTTAATAGGTTAACTCGATCTTAACCTAGAAATGAATCTAACTTAACAGAACCTAACGAAATTTTGCTTAACGCAACACAACTTAACTTAAGTCTTCCCGTTGTAACACAATAAAATTAATTTCATTGTACTACAGGTGGTAAAAAATTTAGACGCACATTACTCATTTGAAGAAACTTAGAACTACAAGTAGAATTGACCCCATTTCAATTAACCTGACAATGTTTGTATCAATTAAAATTTATAACTGTAACTTAAACATGCAAATGAATAAGAGTTTTATTCAAAATTTGTTTCTCTCTGCTTTTCTTAGACTTGTGGGATATATTTATACTATCTTTCGTGTTTACATTTTATCTTGCTTTTTATCGTAATTAAATTGATTTATAAACCTACTTCAGTCTATTTTCTGCCTGCTATAACATGTCCTTTTTTCTTCGAAGGAACGATGCAAAGGGTTACGCTTACGTTTAAGACGTTTAAGAACAGGGTTGCCAGCGGAATCAGTTAGGTTAGGTCAGATTTTGTTAGGTTAGGATAGGTTAAACCTCTATGTAGGTTAAGCCGAAGCTGAATGAAACGGTACTGCAAACACAATGGGACAACACAATCAGTTTAATGGGAAAATATGCTTCCAGAGCTTTACGTGTAGTTCAATAAATTTCTGTTAATTCAGGTTAGGTGAGGTCAGGTTCTGTTGAGTAAAGTTATGTTAAATAAGTTGATATCAGGCAAGGGTTGATCCTTCACAGTTATCGACATGTTTTTGAAGTGAAAATTTGCATCAATGGCATTATTTTGAAATTTATTTGCCTCAGTGCATGATTTTTCGTCATTTTTTGAGGTTATGGCTCAACTATGACGTAATGGGTGATTTTTGATACCAAATTTGAATTCAGCGCCCCAAAATCTATAGGAATAAATGTGTCTTGTTACCAGATCCGCACACTTTTTTGTGTTGCTGTGTAGTTTATTTAAATTTAAAAAGCAACATAGAAAAGAGTCATCGGATAAACATTCTTACTCTTAATTTTTAAATTAAAAATGTTTAAATAATAAATATTTCTTGTAAATATACAAAGCAACATGATGAATTAAATGTATTCTTTAAAAAAGAAGCCATTTATGAAGATTGTTTAAATAATTACAATCTCTGATGATTTAATAAATGTTTAAAAAAACATATACGAGCTCCACTCGAATTTGGCACGATCGCTAGGAATGTTTACATCCATTATGTAAACTGATCCCTCGAATGTGCTTTGATGCCTTAGAGCTAGCTTTGAATTAAATAAAAGTTAAAATTTTGCAATTCAAACTTCAGACTCGACTTGTATCCCTAGCATTTACCACCGTCAAACGGAGTATATCAGGTGTAGAGCGCACTTCGGTGGAAGTGCCTTGGTCTCATAATTCGCAGCTCTGTTCTTAACCAAAAAATGATTCTACATCGTATTTAGGTGCGCATGCATTGCTTTCATAATGGATTCCGCTGATCTCGATTCTGATCTCGATTCTAAAGAATAGGCGGCGCGTTTAAATCCAACCAATAGGTGAAGAGATAATGTGGCTTCAGACTACGAGATTATACCGCAACCTCTTTTTTATGATAGGAAAATGTACCCTTCTAAGCCTAACATGGAAGTTTTGAACAAAGGTAAAAAAAGACAATTAAATTGATTAGAATGGCACACAGGGAAGATAAAAGAGCTATAGAGAGGCTGGAGTAAAACGTCCAGAATCGGTAATATCACATATAATATTCAAAAATAATTAAATAAATGAGTGAAAAATAATGATCAGAAATTGTACTAAAATATAATATTCAAATTATTTTTTATAATAAAATAAAACTTTAAATAACAATTACATAAATAATTGTTTTCCTTTCCTTTCTCTTGATGAAAATACGAGAAATTGTATTTTTTACAATATGTGTAGAACCAAAGTAAATGATCTAACCTAATTATTTTTATTGATTGAACTTTGCCGACTTTAATTTTGAATTTTTTTACTTTTTTAAGCGAATGTAATTTTCTCTTCTTATCCCTCAAAAAATCTAAATTAGATTTAGATATGTACACTTACGAGATTAATTGAGATAGATGTTAAGTAAATGTAAGTAGATAACCTCGACTGTTTTGACATCTCATTCCGAATTCAATTCTAAAATTTTCGATCGCAGCGCTTCTGCGGAATAGACAGACAATTAAAAGAAAAACTCATATACATAGAAGTCCATGACTAGAGAATATGTGTTGATACAACGTTATTTTAGCCGAGGCTTCAATTTATTTTCTTATCAGTTCAAATATACATAATTTAATACTTATTCAAGGTACTTTTGAAATTCCTTCCTTCAATATTTTCATAATATTTCTTCCTACAAACTGATTTTCCTATAGTAGTTTGTCGTATATAGAGTATACATCAAATTCAAACTGCGCGGTTATTCTAACAAAATGGTGGAACTATGCGGTTGCGTGACTTACACGAAACGGGGCCCTCAAATGGCTAGTTGCTATGGAATTGCCTACTCCATATGGTGCGCGTCATTGCACGTAGGTGACAAAACAAATCTGGGGTGGATATATAGTAATGGAAGAGCTTTCAGATAAAGATTTTGTCATTCCTCCAATAAAATATGAATGTAAGTATCAAAATTAGTGGGACGATGGTCGTGGGGGCTAAAGCGTAGGCTTTGGACCCACTCCTTCGGCTTGCGGGTTCGATTCCCGCCTCGCACTCTGGAAGAGTCTC
>NC_046657.1:180996988-180999368 GCF_010883055.1 Belonocnema kinseyi
CCTTCCACCACCAAGTAAGTGTGTGGAGGGTGTGTAAAGGAATAAAGAAGGTGTAAGAAAAATGTAAACCCTTAGGGGACACATTAGAAGCTTCCACTGAAAGTATCAAAATTGAATATATTTTTCATTCGGTTCATGCATTTTTATTTGTATTTAAATTAAGGGAAAAGTCTTTTGAAATAATATTACTATCCCCCCATGCATGGGCGGATTAAGACCTTTCGGGGCCCGGAGCTAAAATAACGTTGGGGCCCCTTTAAGGCGGCTGGACTTAACATTTTACTTTCATTTAAAATTAGTTCATGATAAAAAAATTCAAAAATTTAATTGAAAAAATTTTACTAAAATTTTTTTAGGACTATTATTTTTGTTTATAAGCGGGTTATTTTACTGTATATTATATGTTTTTCTTGGGGAGAAGGGGGCCCCCACTAGCGTGGGGCCCGGTGCTTCAGCACCACCAAGCCCTCCCCATGATCCGGCACTGCCCCCATGTATAGGTTGACAGGAAGTTATTGTCTGCTGCATGCTCGCCGATTAAAATTTTGTTAGTGAAATTAAGTTTTGGTTTTTTTTGTTACAGATTTGGATCACACTGCAGATGTACAGTAAGTAAAATCAAGAATTATTTCTTGTAATATGTTTCGGAAGCTTCACAGTACAGCTAACCTCCTTGACGAAAGTTTTGGATGGGAATTGATTCTGAATTATTTCGAAATCTGTGCGAACCAATCAAAAAAAATGTGCCCGCCGGGTGGCCACATTCTCATCTACGCACTCGGTCTTCGTATTTACCCCTCATCTATGAGCAAGCCTTTTAAAATTAAAGGTCAAAGCATCGACAGCTGTTAATAGGTGATTGTGAATTCTTCTTTGCTAAAGCTCCTTCGGCTTTTAACGAGCACATTCTCATCCCTGCTGGAAGTAAAAAGGGTAAAACTTTAGAATAGCAGCTTCTCCCGTATGACCCTTTAACGTTAAAAAATATAAAAAACTTATTATTTGATGAATTCGAAATGAAAAAGGCGGGGCAAGAGCATTTTTAAGGAATTTTTTGTATCTTATATTTACAAAAAAAAAAAACTGGCAGCAATGTTAGTTTCGTACCTGACTTTAACCAAAGATATTATAAACGTAGATGCGGTACGGGGCGTGGGGAATTATATATATAGGACATCACATTTTCTGCCCTATCGAGGTGCTGCCCTCATCGTACTACGAAGTCGAATGTTTTCTCATTCTTCGTAAAATATGACGGGAAAGCAGTAGAAAAATATTTTGAGGTTAGAAAAGTTTGACATGTATATATCGCTGAATTTTTTCAGATCTGAAGCTTGATCCAGGTTTTAGGTAGTCTTTTTAATTATAAAAAAAATGTTCTCGAAAAATCATATTTTTTATTTTAAAAAAGGTATTATAGAAAGCCATTTCAAGATAAACAAGTGCTGAAAGCATTTTTCTTTGACATTTTTTTTTTTTTAATTGAAATAATCAAATATTTATACCAAAGAAACAACTTTTTTAATGTTTGAAGTATTTAAACATTATTGTTTAAATTTAAAATAATAATTTAAACAAAATATATTTCTGGATAAGATATTTTGGTTGAAAATGTATATAGTATTTTTTAAATCACAAAAGTTTTTCTGAAACATCGAAATGTTAATTAAAATACACGTGTTTTTATATATTAATTTGTCGGTAAATTTTTTTGTATAATTTTAATTTTTAATTCAAACAATAATTTTTAACACTTTAAATATTAAACAAAAATTTATTTGATTACAATATTTTATTATTGTAGTTTTAATAAATAATTAATATTGATTAAGAAACAATTTTATTTGGGCAGTCTTATTATTTGGGAATTTTCAAATCCGTTAATATTATAAACTGTTCAGGAATTTTATTAGTTTTGGAATTTTATTTTTTGGGACAGAGAATTTTACCGAGTCGGGAATTTTATTTTTCGGGATATTTCAGCCGTCCCCATAGAATTACAGAAAATTTGCTCTAATTATAATTTCGGGGCTCGATCTTGTTGATTTTTTCCTACACTATTATTAAAAAGAAATGTGTATGGAAATTTTTGATATCACAAAGTTAAAAATAATCTCAACTAAAAATTTAAAAATTCGCTGTACATCCAATTTTTATTCTTGGGTCTTAGTAATTTTTTTCTAATCCATTTCAGTGACTGGTAAACAGGGGTGATTTTCTCTTAGAAAATAAGTGATTAAAATTTGAAAAAATTGTGTAGGCTTTTTTGGCATCTAGTTATGTAAAAAAGGTAAACTGCAGAAAATGTAAAAACTAATTTAAGAACTATTTATACTCTTTTAAGATACCAATACAATTTACATAACACTAATTGTAAAAT
>NC_046657.1:180999468-181001451 GCF_010883055.1 Belonocnema kinseyi
ATAAAATAATCATGGGGCCTTGAAAAAGTAGCGTTTTTCGCCTCTTGACTTTTTTCCATATCAAGCTTTTTTTGCTTCAAATGTCCATTTTCGTTTGGTTTTCTGGATTTTGAAAATCCTTTGACTTTGGTAAGTTTGATTTTATGAAAAAAAGTTGTCAGGATAAATTGTTCATATTTTTTGTACCATAAATAGCTGTCGATAAAATTTTCAAATTTTGAAAAAAGGGGTCTCAAAAATTTTGAAAAAGCTTCAGTTTTTTGGATTTTTATCAAAAATGGCTGTTTAACGAACTCGATCTTTCTTTTTGGTCCCTCGAACAGTGTGTCAACGCCCAATCCAATCGGACCAGTCTTTCGAAAATTAACCGGTATACACACAACAACAACGACGACGCCGGACAGACAAACAGACTCTGACGTAAAAGCTTGTTTTTCTGACTCACGGGGCCTCAAAACGTCGACATTTGATAAAATACGAAAAAGTTATTTTTCATAAAAAACTAATACCTTCTCATTTTTGATGAGAATGTAGAAATTATCAACAAGATCTGTAGAAAATCTTTCAAAGAATAAAATTATTGTCCCGCAACTTAACCGAAAAACTACAATTTCCAAAAAATGAAAGTTGTTTTAAATATTAAGCTAGACTCACGACCGGGACAAATCAGAAAATGAAAGTAAATTTGAAAATTGAACTGCAGTTCGAGTATTAAAAATTAAACAGTGATTGATTTTACAAGGTGATTCTAGATCTCTTCAAAATGATATAATTTAAATATTTTAATGTTAAATTTTGAACTAATTTTATTGCAAAGCCTTAGTAGTGACACAAGTATAAAGTTCGAATTAATGGCTTCTTAAATGAACGCCTTTATTCAATTTCAAAATCTTTTTGAAGTATTATTTCAGTATAAAATATTCCATTTTTAATCTATTTGGTTTGGAAATAAAAAAAACAATTTTCAATAGTAAACAATTTGAAAATGAATTGACACAATTTCAGAGTGACAAATTTAAACTTAGAATGTTACGATTATAATTGTTTAATTTTTTTATTTGTATTTCGTAGGTAAAAGTATTTCATTTTGATTCTTAAAGAACATTTAAATAAGTATTAATTTAGAACAAAATCAAATAAGCTGGAGGTGTCTGAATGTTACAAAGAAAAGAACAAAATTTGGAGCTCAAGAATTTTGAAATACTAGGAAAACAATAAAATCTCTGGGTAGATTTAAAATGATTTTTTATTTTGAAAAACTACATAACGCAAAGAGAATGTTTAAAAATATTTCAAAACATTTCAAAAGATTTATAATATTAGAAAAAATCTGGAAGCTCTTAAAACAATTTTGTGTGCAGGATTTTACAAAAGTGTTAGGAAAAATGGGAATCAGTCTAAAAGACATTTAAAAGTTCCGAAAAATTTTTAAAATAATTTTAAAAGATTTGAAATAATTTAAAAGAGAACAGATACTTTTGATGATTTTGAAATGTTTTCAAATGTTGACTTTTTATTTTGAAAAATTACATAATTTTAAGAGGAGGTACACAAATATGGGACCACTGACAATAATTCCGAAAGGGATGAATGAAAAATCCCAAAAAATGAAATCTCCGGCACCTTAATAATAATTTTATAAAAATTGTATTTAAAAATACATTAAAAAACACGTGTGCTTTGAAAGAAAAAAATGTTCTGTCTAAATTTTCTTCGTACCTACATAATAACATTTTTGAAACAAACTTTGCATGATTCAATTCAACAACGATTTATATCAAAATTTATTTTTATTTTTTTTTTATCAATAAAAAATTCAATTTTTCAGAACTTTTTTATGTTTTTTTCAAATACTATGCACATTTTTAAACATTCTATTACATTCTATTAAAAAAATTTTTTTAAACAAACTATTTTTTAATTGTTCAAATTATAGAGATGTTTAGCCCGGATATTGTATAATTCGGAAATTTTCTGTCGGCA
>NC_046657.1:181001551-181011747 GCF_010883055.1 Belonocnema kinseyi
TATATTTTATGGAATATGATATTTTTTATGAATGTGCCAGTGAAATTCTGTTCATCTAATTTTGTTTGCCAATGCGAAACGTAATCTGGCTTGGAACTGTCGACTTAACATCTAAAAACCGTAAGAATAATTTTCCTATCACTTGGAAATATAATTATATTTTTATAAAAACGTTAGAATATATAATAATTAAGAAATTGGAAAATACATACGAGAACTTGATTAGACGAATAGTCTAAAAAAGTCCGTAGAAATTGCAGACCACAAAAATAAAAATAAAAACTAAATAATATTAAAGAACTATATATAGACAATATATAGAATGAAAATTATAATTAATAATTTTAGAATTAGTGGAAAATATATGAAACCGCAATATAAATTACTCATCGACTTATTATTGTGGTATTTATTAAAACAACCAAGTTTTGCAAAGTTATAAATGTAAAAATGTTTTAATTGGCAATTAACTTTCAATCCAAATGGTTTTTGTCCAAGCTAAGTTTACCATCAGTGCGCATCGAAGGTGTGCCGAGAGTTGCTTACAGCGCTCCAAGTGGCTCTTGGCAAACTATATCGATGTGTGCTTTCTGCGGGGAGCGGTGGGTAGAGGGGAAGTGACTTTTTTCGCCGGACGCGCCGTCTATATTTATGGCGGGCAACTAAGCCCGCACCGCATCTACGTTTATAATATCTTTGCTTTAACCCAATCAAAAATCCATTCATAACAACAAATTCCAAATTTTCTATGCTTAATAATTCATAATTTTATTATTATAGCATACTTAACCCAATACAAAAATATTTTTTTTTTATTGTTTATAGTATATCACCTATAATGAGCGTCATAGTCGATCATACTCGTGGTTTAACCGAAAGACGTTTAATTTTCGTCCAACTGGCGCATTAAGTTTCTTTGTTGATTGGCTGAAATGTTGCGTTAGCAAACTTATATAATTGATTGCGAAATTTAAAAGTAAATTTGGAAAAGAAAATTATAAAAAAGGAGTAAAAATATATATAAATCGTGTATTGTATCTTAATAAAAAGATAAAACGCAGAGGCGAAAAATATTATTGAAAAGAAAAAAGAAAGTTTTGTTAGAGCCACTTATGTTAGTTCGCTAGCTCCTCCTAACGAGCGGTAAACTCTTCTATTTTCGCGTAATTTTAAACATTTTATATCAAGAGTGAAGGGGGAGCTACCAGGGAAAAGGACGCCGTTTTCGTCGGTACGACCAGTCACAATTCACGCTCCTTTCCCTTTTCCACGTCCCGATACAACCCACACGCTCTTCCCTTTTCCAGTTCTCCCTTCCCCTTTCCAGATTTGTACGTTTAGACTCGATCGCATTATTATAAGTGTGCGTGAACATACGAATTGTCCAAACGGGTAGTATGCTTTTCGCTCCTGAGTTTCATAGGTAGGCACCGGCTGAGGGGAGCGAACGTCCCCTTCCACTGCACGGACTACGGATCTATTTTCTATTACGCCCTCTCAAACAATTTCCAACCCTACTTTCCCTCACTTTTCCTAGTTCAGTGATCTCTAAAATTGTATTGGAAATAGATTTGTATGCTTTTTTTGCACCACCGTAGAGGTAAAGCATAATCAGGCGCGGTTTTTTAGTGGTATCCCCAGCAGGCTCAGTGTCAATACCATGCAATACTGTACTATACAATGCTATACAATGTCAAAGTAATTCGTATAAGAATTTTGTCCATATAAATCTTGACTTTTACTGCAGTTACTAGTTTTTAAGAATTGTTAAAATTGTCCTTTTTAATTTTATATTATTAATTATACTTTTACTTTTTGAGTACGCCATAATCACTCGATACTAGTTCAACAAAGGTCAATCAAGAAAGTTCTTTGGACTGATACATTTTAATTTGTTTTAAAACAAATGAATGCTTGCGTTTCGATTCACCGTTCTGAAATTTATTAGGCAAATGAAAACTGTTACATTTAATCTGGGTTTGAAGTTAAATCTCTTTCAAAACTTACGTGATATGGAAAACACTTCGAGAATTTCAACATTTCGAAAACACACGACAGTGTATATCTAAAGAAAAGGGCGGCGTAGAGAAGGGTGGGGGGGAAAAGGGTTGGGCATTGGTGGACTTACTGACGTAGTAAGTTTAGTGGAAGGGAACATTTGCTCCCCTCAGCCGGAGGCTGTCTGTGAAGGTCGGGAGGGGAAAGTCAATCTCCCGTCCAAACGTACAGACACTACCTATTTTAATGTCAGCCTTGCAACCAAATTTGATGAAAAAATAAAACAAGGCAAACGAAAGTCATGTTGCAATTTAGTGGTTAAGGCCATGTGATGATTATAACAGCTGATTAAGTCAGCCTTAAGATCAATATTTTTTCACACATATTGAAAAATAAAAGTTTAAATAACACGGAATTTTTTTTGGGAAATGTTAATAAATATTAAAGGATCGTTTGTGGCCTTGCAAAGAGTTGGAGGAAGAAAAAAGTTTATTTATGCAAATAATGATTATCGACGGACACATTTAGGTTTTACAGCAGAAGTTTGACTCAACTTTCTCTGACGGTAATCATGCAATCTGTTTTATCCACATAACCCTAGAAGTTCGAAGTTGTTTACTCGCTGCGCAGGTGCTGCTTTTACACAGCTGATACCAGACTGATACGTATGTCAGACCAAATAGGTTTATTTGCATTTCAAGTGCAAACATTAGTTTTTGCATTATTTGTGCAGAATGTTCGTGAGCGATTTTGGTTGTTTTGCCCTACTTTGATCAATTTAAACCTCATAACCAGCCCATTGACAACATTGCAAATCACTTGCAGGGTTTGACGACAGCACGGTCGGTATTTCTCCAAAATAGTAATTAAAAAAAACTTTTTGCACTATTCTAATTATTTAGGACCAGAGACACATTCTTGCATGCCTTCTATTTATCGTGTCAAATTTTTAACACATTATTTCATTCCGTGTGGACGTAAGTTGGGAAAGAAAATTTCCACTAGTATTTTCTTCAAAAAAAATTTTTTCTCAAAATTTCCACCGGAGCAAAGCAGACATGGACTTTATTACCTCCTCTTTCATTTCCCAAACTTTCATAGCGATACCTCATTTCGTTTAGACGTAAGTTGGGAAAGAAAAATGGAAGACCAGGTTTGGTCACGTGACCCTCTCGTCGCATGGCCTTGACAGAAAAACTATTTCTCGCATAACCTATACCCTACAATTAGTTCTCGTTATTTTATTGTTACTTTTCGTGTGCTATAAATAAGTTTTAATGACTTAATCGGTCGTACTATTGTACAATCGACCGATGTCCACAATCACTTGTTGAAATAATTCTGTGTGGTTCGGAAACTTCCTACGAAAGGATAGAGGTGCATAAGTGGAGGATTCATTTAGATAGAAAGACTGGGCTTCACAAAGATAGGGCTACCCTATATTTTAGAAAAGATAGAAATTGATTCACTAGGATAGGAAAATAGGAATTAAAAAAGTTAGACGAAATTTTAGATGGCCTAACGGATAGAAAAGGATAGAGGCGGATAAACTGTGGATATTTAGATACAAAGACTGGGATTTCAGAAGATAAGGCCATCTGATATTTTAGAAATGACAGAAGAAGATTCAATGAGATAAGAAATGATTTTAAAAATTAAAATCCTTCTTATAATCATTAAATATTCTGAAAATAAATTCTTTATTGCAATGGAAGAATATGTAGATACCAGGATCAAGTGTTTGGCAGCGGTGATTGTGTGTTGCTGAATTTGGTACATTGCAGTGAGATTTCAGGTGACTTAATGGGTAGAGTATGAAGTGTTTTTGAGTGAGAGATTGCGTGATGAAAATAAAGGGCTTGAAAAAGTAAGCGATATTTGGAGTGTTTGAGTGAGTTTGTAGGTTGCCTGGAAGATTAGTTTGTTTGGCGTTTGGAGTAGGGTTGCGAAAGAGGTTACGCAATTTACATCAATTTGATGAAGAGTGGGAACTCAGACGAGGATGTGTTCGGTAAACTGTAGCGTGAGGAAAAAAGAGGAAAATACAAGAACAAAAACAATAGAAAGGGAGAGATTAAGGGCCGAGAGTTTTGGATCAATCGAGAAATTCGTGAATAAGAAAAGGGATAGGGCGGAGAGGGGAAATAGTGAGGACAAAGTAGCAACAGGATTCACCCCAAAAAATCCTAAAATGTACAGAATGCCACCGGGAAAGGAGCAAATTGGAGCGGTGGAGAAAGAAGAGGGGGAAGACGAAGAAAAAGTTGAACGTAGAGGGCAAATGGAAAATTAAAATTAACAGTTGAATGACGTGCGGAAAATGATTTTATAGTAATGGGGATATATGAAGAAAAGCAGGAGAAACGGGGAGAGGAAATAAAGAAATTAGGCCGAGCTTAAGAGAGAAATTAGGAAATGAGAAGAATTCAGGGAAAAACTAGAAAAAATGATGCAGACGCTGGAGAAAAGATTAGAAAAGCAGAAAAAGCCTAATAAAGAGGTAGAGGAACTGGAAGTTAGAATAAACAAATAGAAAGCTCAAACCGGGCGTTTGGAGGTGGGGAAAATGGGAATAGGGAGAAGGAACGGCTGAGAAAAATAGAACAAAGAATAGAAAAGAAAGAGTGACTAGAAAGAAAAAGAAACATAGTAATAAAAAGTATAAGATTAAGATGGAAGGAGCTGAAGGAAGGAGTGGACGAAGTACTAAAAATGATGATGCTAAGGTACCCTACCGAAAATCAATCTCTGAGTTTTCTTTAGCGAAATAGCTTGGCCCATTTGAGTCTAAAAACAAAGTCGATTTGAAACAAAATAGTCTCGGAGATAGTTTGAGAGATTTGGGTCATTTCAAGATCCTTTTAGTGGTCGTTTTAAGAGTGGTGTGATGGTAATATAATGTTCCTTTTGTATTCGTCACGTACCGAGCGGGCAGAGTTATTTACAGTAGTTGGTTGTGGCTAATTCGCTCTCCCTTTTTAAATTTCTCTTCAAATTATTAACACTTTTTTTTTAATTGATGAATTTTCTCATTATACTTACTTATAATTATAACTTATATATTGATATGCAATTTTCTAGTTGAATTAAAAAATGTTGTCTTTTTTGGCGTATCTCATTCCATTTACGAGAAACGTTGTATTAATTCCTATTTTAAGCATTAAAAAAAATTAGATATCTGAAGCCATCGAAACCCGTAGATTCCGAATTATTATCTTTTACGCTGTTAACTATGAAATTAAAAAAATCTACTTTAAATATTTAATCCAAAAGCTTAACAAAGGACCCTTGAGTGTCGGCTACTCTATTGAGATAGCCTCTCGGCTTGTTATTTATGATCGTATTCTTATTTCAATTTCAGAAAGGATATTCTAAAGCCTTCAGACCATTTAAACGAGCTTCCAGGAGCTTTAAAAATATCTACCTGAGTGCCTGCGGAGAATTTCTTTAAAATTCTTTGACCTAAAGAATTTTTAGTATATACTCAAAGATTCTTGGAGGAATTGCGAAGTGTAGGAAGGGAATAGGGGAGAGAATGGTACTGATAAAACTAACGAAATATGAATATAAGAGGGAGGTCATGACAAAAAAGAGGTGTTCTGTGGAAGCCCGTAGAGATTAAAGGAGGATTTGACATGGGTAGAATCGAAGGGGCAGTATAAAGTAAGGCAAATATCAGAAGGGGAAAGAACAGAGGGGAAAAGAACATGGGTTAAATATGGGAGAATACAGATAGACGGAGTACGGTGGGGTTGGGATGAAGAAAGGCAAGTAATGGTAAAATATAAGATGTCGGCAAACTAGGAGAGGAAGGAACGGCAGATAGGAAAATAAGAAATAGTAAGAAGCAAAGAGAAAAGAAATGAAAGTAGGGAAGAATGATAGATATGTTACTGGAATGTAGTAGGATTGGAGAGAAAGGATAGGGAGTTTCTGAGAAATTCGGCACAATGGAATGTAGTAATTATGACGAAGACATGGGTAAATTAAAAGGGATGGGAAAGAATAAGGGGAAGGTTACCAAGAGGTTACAAATGGCAAATTCAAAATGCAAAGATGAAGAATAAAAATGGCAGAGCAATGGGAGGATTGGTGATGGGAGTAAGGAACGAATGTATAACAGGGAAAGATAAGAAAGAGAGGAAACAACAAAAAGAAGAATTAATAGTAGAAGAGGTAAAGATGGGAGGGGAGAAGTGGAAGTTTATGTGAACGGTGATATGCAGGAGAAAGTAGAGGAGATGAAAGAAATGATTGAAGAAAATAAAGAAGATATCAGGCTTATAGTAAGTGGGGATTTTATATTTTATATGTTCGAACTGACTGAAAATTTTTGTTATCTTATTGTACTAACTTTCAGGTAACGAAAAATAAGCGTGGCCGGGAAAAAAATACATAAATTAATATTAAAAAATTATAACAATGTTGGGAATGGCTTACATATTCTGAACGTAGTAAAATCGTGCAAACTAATTAGTTCTTAGTCAATGTACATAACATCCTATAAAAATTTAATAAAATACAATGGTCTACCACCTTGTCATCCACTTTTTGTTACTTTTTTTGAAATTATGAAGAAAAAAATAGGATGCACCATGATTTATTCATATAAATATCAACTGATCTCAATAATAACCTTTAACTTCTGTTGTTGGGTAAGTCAAAATAACTTTTTTAATCCCGTTAGTACTTTTGCTATACACTCTCGCCAGAACGATTATTTTTCAATCACAATTACTTACAGAGTTACACAAAAAAAAGTGTGTGGGTCTGGTAACAAGACACACGTATTCCTATGGATTTTGGGGCGCTAAATTCAAATTCAGTATCAAAAATCACCCATCACGTCATGGTTGAGCTATAACCTCAACAAATTATGAAAAATCATGCACTGAGGCAAATAAATTTCAAAATAATGCCAGTGATGAAAATTTGCACTTCAAAAACATGTCGACAACTGTGAAGGATCAACCCTTGCGTGATATCAACTTATTTAACATAACTTTATCCAACAGAACCTGACCTCACCTAACCTGAATTAACAGAAATTTATTGAACTACACGTAAAGCTCTGGAAGCATATTTTCCCAGTAGCAAATGTGTGCTACATCGAATGGGTCAACTCGAGCCTAACCTAGAAATAAATCTAACCTAGCCTGACCTAACCTAACCTCATGAAACACAATTAAACTGATTGTGTTGTCCCGTTGTGTTTGCGGTACCGTTTGAATCAGCTTGGGCTTAACCTGCAAAGAGGTCAAACCTATCCTACCCTAAAAAACCTGACCTAACCTAACTTAACTTCACGTAACACAATTAAACTCATTGTGTTGTCCCATTGTGTTTGCGGTACCGTTGCATTCAGCTTCGGCTTAACCTACATAGAGGCTTAACCTATCCTAACCTAACCTAGCCGAATGAGATTCAACCACACGTCTAGCTATGTAAGCGTACGGTTCTCAGTCTTAAATGTGTGCTATATTTAATAGGTTAACTCGATCTTAACCTGCAAATGAATCTAACTTAACAGAACCTAACGAAATTTTGCTTAATACTAATAAATTAATAAATAATAAATAATTTAGACGCACATTACTCATTTGGAGAAACTTAGAACTGCAAGTAGAATTGACCCCATTTCAATTAACCTGACAATGTTTGTATCAATTACAATGTAGAACTGTAACTTAAACATGCAAATGAATAAGAGTTTTATTCAAAACTTGTTTCTCTCTGCTTTTCTTAGACTTAAGGGATATATTTATACTATCTTTCGTGTTTACATTTGAGCTTGCTTTTTTATCGTAATTAAATTGATTTATAGACCTACTTCAGTCTATTTTCTGCCTACTATAATGTGTCCTTTTTTTCAAAGGAACGATGCAAAGGGTTACGCTTACGTTTAAGACGTTTAAGAACAGGGTTGCCAGCGGAATCAG
This sequence comes from Belonocnema kinseyi, assembly GCF_010883055.1. Classification (NCBI taxonomy): domain Eukaryota; kingdom Metazoa; phylum Arthropoda; class Insecta; order Hymenoptera; family Cynipidae; genus Belonocnema; species Belonocnema kinseyi. The sequence continues at coordinate 181,009,489 of NC_046657.1, forward strand.
TTAGGTTAGGTCAGATTTTGTTAGGCTACGATAGGTTAAACCTCTTATGTAGGTTAAGCCGAAGCTGAATGAAACGATACCGCAAACACAACGGGACAACACAATCAGTTTAATTGTGTTTCGTGAGGTTAGGTTAGGCTAGGTTAGATTTATTTCTAGTTTAGGCTCGAGTTGATCAATTCGATGTAGCACACATTTGCTACTGGGAAAATATGCTTCCAGAGCTTTACGTGTAGTTCAATAAATTTCTGTTAATTCAGGTGAGGTGAGGTCAGGTTCCGTTGGGGAAAGTTATGTTAAATAAGTTGATATCAAGCAAGGGTTGATCCTTCACAGTTGTCGACATGTTTATGAAGTGAAAATTTGCATCACTGGCATTATTTTGAAATTTATTTTCCTCAGTGCATGATTTTTCGTAATTTTTTGACGTTATGGCTCAACCATGACGTGATGGGTGATTTTTGATACCGAATTTGAATTCAGCGCCCCAAAATCCATAGGAATGCGTGTGTCTTGTTACCAGATCCGCACACTTTTTTTTTGTGTGGCTGTGTTATCCACTGCACCGTCGTGTGTTTGGTCTGAGAAATGTTAGCGCTCCACGTTCCATCACGGACGGTAATTCTAGCTTCCAAACACGCGACTGGGACCGACAGGACATCTCGCGCACGGAAAATTTAATAATATTTCATGATTGTGTGTATAAAAAATAACCTTATAAATTTATTCAAAATCCATACTACGGGTCAAATTGATTAAAGAACTATCCGAGTAACAAATCTCACCCAAATTTACATTTATTTTAATATTTTTACTTATCTGAAAACCAATCACGGTGTGTCGGAACATGGGGTAAATGACCAAAAATTTCACCACAGATATTTGAACGGGAATCGATTATTACATTAAAATGAAGGATCGTTGCCGAGTTTCAGGAATTTTCGCCGGGCCGTTTCGAAAAAAGTGCGTCTGAAATTTAAAAATATCAAATTTAAATAATTTACTAAAAAAGTTATATTTATTGTATTCATTTAACTATATTAGTATCATTTCATAATCATCATTATATTAAAACGCACATAATGTTGAATTATTATTAATTTTTGTAAATAAATCTCTTAAAACACTGAATGTTTATAAAATAATTACGAAATAATTTAATTATATGCGCATTAATTTTCAAAATAGTCTTTTTTATTAAATTTAACAGTTATAAGTATTTTACAGTGATTATTTTTATTATTATATGAATATCTTGTACAAAATGTATTCATTGATATAACAAAATTATATTTAATTCTTCATAAAAATGTATAGAAACAAATAAAGTTCATTTTTCTATGTATATTATTCAGTTTCAAACGCGAGGAGAGTTGTATTCTCGAACTGCTTTTATTAAATTCTCAGGATACTTAGAATTTGTTTAACCTACTTTATTTTTAACCCAAGCTGTTTTGAAATCGGCATGAACAGATTCTATGCACTGCTCACTAAAAAATCCTAGGGCTTTGCCTGTTCTGCGAAAGAAATGTAATACATGAAAAAACACTGCATGAACTTTTGACATAATAGACATCTCCAAGTTATAGTAGTTTTCTAAAAATGCAGAAATATTTTTTTCAAAGTTTGCTTTTAAATCTTGAGAAAAACAATTATCTACAACTGCTCAACAGTCTTGAAAACACTTTACATATTTAAGACATTTGATACAACAAAAACTACGTAAAATGTATATTTTATTTAACAGTATTTTACAAGAGCATAGAATCTTTTCATGCCGATTTCAAAATAACTTGGGCTAAGTATGAAGTAGCTTATACAAATGCTAAGTATCCTGAGAATTTATTAGAAGCAGTGTGAGAATACAACTCTCCTCACGTTTGAAATTGAATAATAGACACAGAAAATCGAACTTTATTTGTTTCTATACATTTTTATAAATAATTAAATATTGTTGTGTTATATCAATGGATAAATTTTGTACAAGATATATAAAATAATAATCACTGTAAAATACTTATAACATTTAATAATAAAAAAAAACTATTTTGAAAATGAATGCACATATAATTAAATTATTTCGTAATTATTTTATAATCATTCAGTTGTTTAAGAGATTTATTTAGAAAATTTAGTAATAATTCAACATTGTGCGTTTTAATATACCAGGTGTATACATATGAAACCGGTATTGCCATCTAGCGGCCAGTAGGCACACTTGTAGGCACTGTCGGAACTTACCATTTGTGCTAATTGGCG
>NC_046657.1:181011847-181013069 GCF_010883055.1 Belonocnema kinseyi
TCCAAATGAATAGAGTAGTACCGGGACGGCAAGCATGTTCGTTGCAGATACTTTGTTCCTCGCCGACAGTTCGGAAGACCAAATCTGTTGGATGAGACGTTTATATCTGCTTTGGAGAGTATCCTTTATAGATGTCACATCCTGAATGCGGCTCAGTGGCACGCCCAGGTATGTATAGGTCTCTCCAGCGCAAAGATGTCGTATGGCGCTTCTATCAACGAGCTCAGGATCTTCAGGGATGCCATTAATTTTTCCTCGCGTGAAATAAACCTTGGCGCATTTGTCTAACCCAAATTCCATTCCAATTTCCTTAGTATATCGTTCGACAATCCCCAGAGCTAGATGCAGTTGCTCTCTGTTTTTAGCATAGATCTTAAGATCGTCCATGTAAAATACATGAGTGACCTTGTTCTTTCGATCTGCAGGTTTGCCGCATAAGTACCCGTCGGAATGGCGCAGTGCTAGAGATAGGGGCAATAATGTAAGGCAAAAGAGGAGTGGGCTCATGGTGTCGCCCTGAAAGACACCTCTCTGAAACGTGACCTTGTTAGTTGTCACACGATTTTTTCCAGATGAGATAGTAAATCTGGTTTTCCAAAGCGGCATTAATCTCTCTATGCACCCAACTATTTGCGGATGAACCTTCAAGGTTTCCAAAAACAGATGATAAGTCTATGGGAGGTCGTATCGAAAGCTTTCCGATAATCAATCCAGGCCATCGATAGGTCACGCTGGTAGAATGCTGCATCTTTGCAGACAGCTCTATCGATGAGCAGGTTCTCCCGACATCCGGCTACACCTTTCTTTGAGCCTCGTTGTTCATACATTTCTTGCCACACAGGTTCAATTGCCCGAAAAATCCTATCATTTAGGATACCTGTGAATATCTTATAAAGCGTGTTCAGACAAGTTATTGGCCTGTAGTTCTTTGGGTCAGCTAAGTTGCCTATTTTCGGCAGGAGTATTGTGCGCCTTTCCACCAACCACTCTGGAATCGGCTCTTCCGACTTCAAATATGAGGTGAAAATACGGGCCAAATGCTGATGGGTTGAAGAAAAGTTCTTCCACCAGAAGGTTTTGATACAATCTGGTCCCGGTGCGGAATAGTTCTGCATCCCTTTTAATACTTTCTTCACCTCCTCGGTAGTGATGGGTGGGCATTCTTTATCAGGTGTTATGAGGGCAACACATAACTCCTTGAAGCTATTTATATTTTCTGAGT
>NC_046657.1:181013169-181018083 GCF_010883055.1 Belonocnema kinseyi
CTTCAAAAAACGAAGACTTTTTTTGGAAAGGTATCCATAAATTGCCTGAGAGGTGGACAAAATGTGTAGCCAGCGAGGGCGCATACTTTGAATAAAATATGTATTTGTTATCATTCTCTTGAAATAAATGTGTTTTTTTCTTGAAAAAATACCGGTTTCATATGTATACACCTGGTAATTATGTGATTATGAAACGATACTAATATAGTTAAATGAATACAATACATCTAATCTTTGTAGCAAATTATTTAAATTTGACAATTTGATATTTTTAAATTTCGAACGCACTTTTTTCGAAATGGCTCGGGGAAAATTGTTGAAATTCGGCACAGATCCATTATTTTAATGTAAGAATCGATTCCCATTAAAATATCTGTGGTGAAATTTTTTGTCATTAAACCTATGTTCAGGAACACCGTGCAATTAAATATGCGTGGGACCGACAGGACATGAAAACGAAGGACAACTTTAAAATTTTTTAAAATAATCGATAAAAAAATAATCGAAGTTACAAAATGTATCTTTGTATATTATTATTCATACTAATGATATAATTTAGGTTGTAGAGAGATAAATTACGGTGATAGTAGTTTAATGTTGTTAAAATCCGAGAAAACTCGTACTGAGGATACGGAACCGACAGGACATTTTTGATGGCTTTTTATTTTTAGCTACAATTAGAAATAATTAAGATTTATTAAAATGAGGGAGGTTTTTCTTCATGTTGAGCTCCTATTATGAGAATTTTTTGCATTGCCCATCTCTTCTTGATTATTGATTGCTGACCTTGGACACAAAATGGCTAACTTTTTGAGAATCACCCATACACGCACAGGAGGAGAAACGGGAACGGTAATTGATTAAGTGATAGTGGGTGATGAGGCAAGAGCTAAGTTCAAGAAACTGGAGGTAGGTGATTATAATGATTCACATCAATTTCCCTTAATAGTGACATTAGAGGGAGGAAAAAGTAATAGCAATACAAATAAAAAGGGAGCAAAGGTAAAAACTGCAGGAAAAGGGGATTGGTCAAGGCAGGAAACAGATCAGTTTAGAGAAAAGGTCAGAAATATCAAAATGGGAGAGGGAAATGTGGACGAGAAGATGTAAAAAATGGTACAGATAAGATACCAAACAAAACGTAAAGATTGTAAGTAATGTTTATGTAATAGTATAAGTAGACTAAGATGCGTTTGCGTTCTCTTTTTCTCTCTCTTTCCTTTGCACCCTTGCTTTCATTCGCTTGCTCACTCGTTTGCTAATAAGTCCTAAATGGTGATATCACAGGAAATAGAGATAAGAAACTAGGTATGAAACTTTATATCAATTGTTGTAAATAATTGTATATAGTAAGGATAAGATTATAAAAAATAATGTAAGCGGTTGTAAGGAATGGAAATCATATAAATCCTTAGGGGACACATTATGAATAAAGAAGAATAAGACTAGAGGTGGCAGGCCCCGAAAATTCCTTTTATGAGGAGTTACATTCTTCATTGCAATGGAAGAATATCTAGATACCAGGATTACATTTTTCACTTTAAAATTGGAAAAAGAAAAATTAAAATTGATCAAATAGATCTGATTTAGAGAATAGAGAAAACTGTCTTATAATTCGAAATTAACAGCATTAAGTATGATTAAAATCATACTTACTGTACGTCTTTACATAGCTGTGAGCTCGTAGAGGGTCGTAACTAGTATTTTTACATTCTCTTCAGAGAAGATATTAGATTTATGTAAAAGTTGACCCCTCCCCCCCCCCCGTTTTTTGTTAAATGTCCACGTTTTGAGGCCCCCTGAATTCGAAAAACAGGTTTTTACGAATGTGTCTGCCTGTTCGTCTGTTAGTCTGTTATACGTGTCTATAGATTTTTATTTTGTTAGTACGATAACTCTTGAAAGAATTGACAGATTGTCTTGGCCTTTGGTATTCTCTTTTAGCGTCTTAAAATAAAGGTCAAGATTGTTACCCAGCCATTTTGAATGAAAATTCGACCAGTTAGAACCTTTTCAAAATTTTTGAGACCACTTTTTTCAAAATTTTAAAATTCTATGTACGGTTATCAGTATTACTCATAAAGATGAATAATTTATCCTAATTTTTGAACCCCATTTTTGATTTTAAACATCTAATAACGTCTAATACAACGCTGCTGAATGTTGGTTACCTTATCAGAATAAAACGCCAACCAGCTATGCCTCTCCCGGTTGAAGCTAATTCCTCTTCCCTCCCTCATTAATCTATGAACACGATGCGATACCAAACGCAATTGGGAAAGTATGTGTCACTAAGGTTAGGGATATAATTAAAAAGTGAACAAATTTCAAGGCTCTTGTGTAGACAGTATTAAAATTTAAGTCTTAAAAATAAGAATGAACAATTTCAGTTGATGAAAAATCGACATAAGTTGCAATAAAACGTTTTATAAAAAATTCTTGGTTATTGAATGCGAATTTTTTCTTAAACAACACAAAAATGGTCGAAAATGACCGCAATAATCAATAGACATAATATATCAGTGATTACTGTTGTAATTTTATTGTAATAGTTGAAAATTAATGTGATTCTTGAAAATCAGATGCAGGCAAACAAAGACACGTATAACCTCAAAATTGACATAGGATTATACGCTTTCGTGCGTAGTTATATTTATTTTCCTTTGCAGTGTAATTAAAAAATCCTGGAAAATTTGTATTTTTCTCCTTCTTTACACATTCCATGTGAATTAGCTTACAGTAAATTTTGTGATTGCAAATAAACCTGGTAACAGTGCATGATAAACCGGTTATAATATGGTTGAAATTTACCACGTTAAAAACTGGTATTTTTGTGTCCACTGATTCCACTGGTAATATTACTGGTAATTATATTGCAATAATATACATTTTAAGAGACAAAATTGATTGCGAAGCACGAGATACGCGATGTGAATGTTTTGGATCCACCATCTTGAATTTTGTGATTTCTTTCTCAAATTTGAATTCAGAAACAGTCTTAGCAATAACGCTAAATGAAAACTAGGTTTCACTATATTAGTAAATAGAAGTTACGAAATCGAATGTAACCAACTAATGAGAGCCAAAGGGTTAGGGAAAGATGGCAGTAAGTCAAGAGAAAAACACAATATCTTAGAGACTACAATCATGCATATAAATTTAAAATAAGTTGCTGATAAATAATGAAAGATTTTAATTTCTAGATTGCATGCCTGGGGTGATACTTTAGAGGAAGCTTTTGAGCAGTGTGCTATAGCCATGTTTGGATATATGACGGAACTGGAAAAAGTAGAAATAAAAGAAGTGCATTCAGTGGAAGCTGAGGGACACGACATTCAAAGCCTTCTCTTTCATTTTTTGGACGAACTACTTTTTCTCTTCTGTGCGGAGCCTTTTTTAATAGCAAGGGTGAGTTTTATTGTATCTCTTTTATAGAATGCGAGGGGTGTTGCCAAAGTTTTCGGTCTTACACAGAGGTAATGTTGCATTCTGTGTCTAAATTTTTAAGGTTAATCTTTGGTCTCTTATAGATTAGATAGATTAAATTTTAATTCCATACATACACTTTTTGGGCTTTTAAGTGCCTAACATCAACGTTCCCACAGGATATTGTCAGACATTAAACCCTCTAGCTCATATCCCTTTCCAAAACTTTCAGTCTCTCCACATCTTATAATAAGCCTCCAAGCAAACCTTCCGTACTAAATCCTGTGGTTTTAGCTATTTCTATAATCTTCTGCCGCCTGCAGTTAGATTTTAATAAGAAGAGTTCGCAACCTCGCGCTCGACAGTAGTTAAAAGCAGTGAAAAGACGAAAAAGCGAGAATTGCGAGAGGTCACCTACATGAACGTCAACCGTACTTGTCCAAGATTCGATGAGTCGAGAAGCACCACATAACTACTCTCGTCTTTTCCTTGGTTTCCCATATAACATTTAAATACGATTAAACTTACAACCCTTACATTCCTTAAAATTTTTCCGCCTTCACATTTTTATAAAATCTTGTCCTTTTTACAGTTATTCACAATTATTTACATAAAATGTTAGTCTACTTATGCTATGACATAACAATTCACTTCTCTTGTACCTTCGTTTTGTCATTCTTCCACATGCGTTCTTTCATTCTTCCCCATTAACTCCTCTAGGACTCTCCAACTCCTTCATTATTTTTTCCCTAATTCATCCTCCCCTAGAATCTTACAACATTCTCTTGCCAGCTTCCTTGATCTTCCATTCCTCACCTACATCGTTCCCATACATGCTCCTATGTTTCCTACTCCTATTCACATGTTCTGCTCTTTTTTTCTAATTCTTCATAGTTTACTCCAGTCCTTTTTTCTATATCTCTAACATTTAAGAACTCTCGCGTTTCTTCTTCCCATCTCTTTAATTCTATCGGGCTCCCTTTCTTTCTTTTACCTCCATCAAAGACATTATCGGTAACTTTTTCCTATTCCCCCTAATATCGGCTTCATTACCCCTACTACTTTTTTCTCATTTCTCTTATATGAGCTCTATGATCTCCATTCGTTTGCAAGATATATCCCAAATATTTAAACTCCTTTAATTCTCATAACTTTATTTCCTTCCATCTCTCGGCCCATTGTTTCTTTCTTCACCCGCCTTTTATAACCCTCATTATCTTGGTCTTTTCTGCATTTAAATTCAACTTTTTCTTATCTTTCAAGTCTGATATCAATAAATTAAATAAGAGTCGGCTTAGAAGACATTCTTGCCTCACTCCCCTTATCAATCAGAAAATATCTTCTACTTGCTCTCCCACATTTACCCTCCTTTTTGGCTCTTTGAAAATTTCCAATACTCTGTTTATTAATCCCTCTCTTATCCCCCTTTTTACAATAACTTAAAGATCTTGGAACAGTTGGGATCTTGGAGCAGTTGGGATGATTTAT
>NC_046657.1:181018183-181022673 GCF_010883055.1 Belonocnema kinseyi
AGAGAGAGAGACGCTTTCGTATTCACATATTAATTGATTAATTATTCCAAATTTTCAATTAATTATAAATAAAAAATTTTGCAGTTTCCGCCAGGGTAAAATTAAAAATTTTTAGTAAAATTAAAAATCTCGATGTAATTTTCAATCAAAGGAAAGTGATTTTACCGACGAATGGTATTTTTACACGATGCAACTGAATTTTCCGCTCTGAATGTAAAGTTCGTACGACGAATATGTAATTTTATTTTTATCGAGTGTTTAATATTACACTGCTATTTGAGGGTCCTTTTATTTACATCGCTAGAGGATGTAATTTCCCACACTTTTGTAAAATCACACAGTGAAGTGTGTGATATTTACAATGATACAATATGTAATTTTCCGAAACTTTTTAATTTTACACAAATCTTTTTTTACGGTGAGGGAAAAGAGTCAAACTTCTAGATAAAACAATTTATGCTGTCATTAAATTTGCATAAGATTATTTATGCAAGGGGAAAATCAAACTGCCGATGAAATTTACCCATCGAAAATGTCAAAAACAGTTCAAAATAGGCACAGATTGAATAAAAATAATACGTTAGATATTTTTATAAATGTGATGGATCGAGAAGAAACAAAAAAAAATGGCTAGTCAAATAACAATTCAGCATATTAGACAAGTATCAAGTTCTTCAGTTTGATGTGATATGTACTGATACGTACTTAGAATGTGACGTTTGCAATATCCGTGTACACACGTTCAAATGAGCTTGTACAGGAAATGTGATACGAATGAGTATTTCTGAGTATATTCACATATGTGATCGTAAATTTCACGGGGCTATTCATAGTGTGTATATTTATTCTGATATTCCTAATAAATAAAATTCAGCAAAGAATGAAGAAGTAAAAAAGCTTATTGAGCTTGATAATCAGAACCTTAGAGTTTGCGCAGATTACAATGAAAAAAAAATAATACCAAAGTTCAAAGTATTTTGAGTTTATGTGAATATTTAAGTTAGTGATTCGCAAATAATGATCAAATATATTGACAAAGTTCTCAGCGTTGTTAACATAAGTGAGGTTAATAATACCAAAGTTCAAAGTATTTTGAGTTTATGTGAATATTTAAGTTAGTGATTCGCAAATAATGATCAAATATATTGACAAAGTTCTCAGCGTTGTTAACATAAGTGAGGTTAACAAACCTCAAAATAAAGAAATCGTCAAAGTCAAGCAAAACGTTGATAAGCTATTGCGTTTTTCTTCAGCAAAGAAGAAATGGAAAAATGTGAGTAAGTTTTCGAAGTCATAAACTACTTAACCCGCTATTTCAAATGGTCTTATTAAGGGGTTTCACCACTACAGAACACGAAAAAACAGGCAAATTTCGGAATTTGTTTTGGTTCAATAAAGAGAATAATCAAAATTTTGTGAAATGGGATTTGTAATAATAATAATAAAGTATAGAGAATATTTTTTTTCAAATTATTTTATGACAAAATCGAGGGTGCGCAGCATTTCTCCTTCAGTGCTTTTTTTATGATGTCCACGGCCGGAAACCTAACTCCCGCAATTTTTGACCTGCATAAAAAAATCAAGGTTTTTCGATTCTATAGAACAATAGCAAGAGACTACGTAGGATTTTTTTTTCAATATATTTATTTTTCGCGACATTGTGCACTTTTGAAAAAAAGTTAAAAATTTCATGACAAAAATAGTTTACAAAATTGTCTGTAAAAAAAAAAAAACTATGGAATATAAAAATAATCCTGCGTACGTCGATGAAGAAAGCAATTTTGAATATATTTTTAAAATTTCAGATCAATCGGTGAGGATTTGTTCGAGTTATGTTTCCGGCCAGTTAAAAAAAAGTGGTTTTAAGAAAAACGCGTTTAAAGTTCTAAGTACTCTAAAATCACCGGGATATGCCTGTGAGGCGTTGCAGCAGAATTTATAATTTGTTTATTCATACATTATTTACGTCCACCATCTTTTGGTATATTATTTTCCAGACCCAAAAACACCTTTTAAGCAAAACAAATACATTCGATTTGTTGAAAATTCTACAGTAGTTTAACTCTTTGAATGGCGGCAAAATAATCAATATTCACAGAAAATTTGATCACACTTATATTTGAAAATGCCCTTTTTAGGTTTTCGAATTTCTGCAATGAGATTATTTTATTACACATTTAATGTGACGTGGAACGAAGAAACCGACCTTACGGCACCTTTTCAGCTTTTCGTGAAAATCGTGTTCGATTATTGGTGCTGTAAGTTTGGGTTTTTCCTTCCACGCCACACTTCTATTTATATATTGTTATGTAAAATTCTCGATGTCAATAAATACCCCGTTTTACTGCAAAGTATAGGAGTGTTTTTTCTTCGGTAGCATTATGATCGGCCATTCGGTCAAGTCCGTGCATCTTCGGATTAAGTTTACCACACTTTTCCATGGTTGCTTTCGAAACTTCAAATGGATACAAGTGTCAAAAACATAGGTTATGTTATGTAGTAATTACGAATATTAAAAGTGTTGAATTAATAATGAAGTGAGGCATGTGGACTGAGAAGTAAACATCAATTTTTTTCTGTACCAATAACATTATGGAATGGCTACTGATTGTTTTTTTTTTCAAAGATCGATCCTAGACGAAATACACATCAGGAAATGCAGATGGAATTGGTGAGTCTTTTTATGTTAGAAAATGATTTCTCTGGACCTTATCTCAAAATTTGGCTTGATCAACCACTAAAATAAATTAGAGACTCACTGAGGATAGGAGTGTATCAGAAAAATGTAAAATCAAAATTTTACGCTGGAATTTCTATTCCAATTAAAAACAAATTACTCTATTTTCGTAATTGCTATCTCTGGATCTGATTTCCAAGCTGGCATTTGATCAGCCCCTAAAATTGATTTTAAGTCAATTTGATGGCATAGGTGTATCAAAAAGATATCTCGAGGCAATATAACTTGCCCGAATTTTAATTAATAAAGTCTTTAGGGATTTTTTTTATTTTAGAAAATGTCTTCTCTGGACCTCGTCTCAAATTTGGTATGATCATCCACTAAAATAAATTAGAGACTGGCTGAGGATAGGATTGTTTTAGAAATAAATGAGGATGCAAAATTTTAAGCCAGAATTGTTATTCCAATTTTTTTAGAAATTACTCCATAATAATCTATTTTATGAAGTTTAAAAATTTAATTCATAAATTATTGGTGTCTTATCAGAAAATAAAAATCTTTGAGTGTAATTCAAAGCTTTTCGAAATTTTATCAAAAGAAATTTTGAGATGACGACCAGAGAAAATTTTTCTAAAATAAAAAAACTCCCTAATGACTTTATTAATTAAAATTCGAGCAAGTCAAACTGCTTAGAGTTTGATACACCTATACCGTTAACCCTAGACTGTTAAACTGAGCTGGCTCATCCTCTAATGGTAAACCGAGGTTCCGCTACACCCCAAACTTGTACCGTGGCACAATGCTTTCTATGTGCAGTCAAACAACTTTAATATAGCGCATTTTCTTCGTTGTTTAGTGTAGAAAACAATGATAATAATATTATTCTCTTAGTTTTTCAAGAAATGTTGAATAATTTGGTAATTGTAAAAAAAACTTAAAATTCCGCAAAAATTACTTTTTTAATAAAAAATAACGTAGTTTTTCAACAAATTGACCAATTTCAAAATATGAAACGGAATTTCAAAGAAAAATAATCTCACTTTAAGGCCAAATCTCGAGATAAGGTCCAGAGAAAATATTTTCTAAAATAAAAAAAAAACGACCTAAAACTTTACTAATTAAAATTCGGGCAAGTTGTATTGCTTCGAGATATATTTTTGATACGCCTATACCATCAAAATGACTCAGAATTAATTTTAGGCTGATCAATTTCCAGTTTCGGGATAAGGTCCAGGCATAACGATTTTTCAATAATGTTGATTGAAATGCACCAGCTGAAATGCATCAATTCCATATGAATTTCCTCATGTGTATTTCTTCTAGGATCGATCTGTGGAAAAACAATGGAACAATCGAAAGTATAATAAATATGCTGGTCCGATCTGTCATTATTTCGAGGTTATGTTCAGATTCACATTTTTGCCCTAATCGCTGTAAGTAAATGTAGATAATGTCAGTTCAAAGCTTTCGCATGTAATGTTTTATTCAATTTATTTAAAACATATCCTATCTATGCATGAGATACCTTTTAAACACAATTCAACCTTCGCCCACAGGAAGCGCAGAATATTATTACTATTTTATAGTATTTGTCACTCATCAGTCATTCCATAATGTTATTGGCACAGAATAAAATTGACGTTTACTTCTCAGTCCACATGTCTCACTTCATTACTAATTAAACACTTTTATTATTTCTAATTACTACATAATACGAGGGTGGATTGATAAGTTTCCGGCCTGACCAAGAAAAACAACGTTTTTAAGAATTTTTTTTTTTTATTTCTCAACATAATCTCCTCAAAGGCTGATA
>NC_046657.1:181022773-181037174 GCF_010883055.1 Belonocnema kinseyi
ACAAGCTATCTAAGGATGGTACTATAGAACGCCACCTCAAGGTAGGCCTAGTGGCGCCATCTCTTGGTCAGGCCGGAAACTTATAAATCCACCCTCGTATAACCTATATTTTTTGACACTTGTATCCATTTGAAGTTTCTGTCGCAACCATGGGAACTATGATAAACTTGATCCGAAGATGCATGAACTTGATCGAATGGCCGATCCGAATGCAACTTTAAAGGCACGAACTTTGAAAATGACCCTGTACAATGACTTCTCCCCTGCTGTTGTGCAATTCGGGTAGCATTCAAGTTCGCTATACATGTAAGCCCTAGCGTGTTTACCCTGTCTAAGCGACATATTTGATGTAAAATGGAAGATAGATTTGACAAAAAATGATTTATGTATCAAAACCGACATAAAGTCAAAACTTCGTATCTATTTTTGAATTCCGTTGCATGACTAACTATGGATACGACGCTGACTCGTATCTAGTAATCTTTACTCTATGGATGCTCGTCTGTTCGGCCATTATAACAATACAAAACTAGAAGAGGAATATTAGCTGAATCAGCTTTATTACATGCTTATTACAATATAATCATGTAACGGAATAATCTGTGGCATTACTCTAAGGGACCTAAAACTTGAAATATCCAAAATAAAATTTTTTTAAATGTTGGGCAGCTTTTTGTAATCTTGTCCCAATTTGCGACAGTCTGGTTGGATGCAGTAATATATCACATAGGTTGTCGCCGATTTTTTAGTTTATATAAAATCAAAAAAATAATAAAAGGTCAATAAATTCCTATCTACATCGGCCATGTCTAGTTTATAATTTTAGTAAAAATCCTTACGAAGGACTCGTTGATACTTGCAAGAAAGACGTGAAACTATAAGTTATCGATGCTAATAGAGAATGCAATGTTATACTACAAGGGAAGGAATCGGGTGATAAGGGATTAATTTTAATCAGTGACGGGTGCGCGTGTGCAGTTGGGCACGTATGTGCAGTGCTTCTTCATTACTTCCTCTGGAAACTCTATTACTCCCGCAGCGAGTAATGACGGAGCATGTGCATGGGCACTTTTTACTAGTTGAAAAGAGTCGGACAACTTAATTTTACTCTTTGCAATTTGCTTCCAAATGAAGTAGGTTTAAAAGCGTTGAAATATAAAAAAAGTAAAATTGAACTAATATTGGTGAATTGAGTTTAATACACTTCGAGGCCCGTTAAATAGCACTTGGCGACAAATGAATTGTAGCGAAGTATTAATTCGTATCAATTCGACAAGAAGTAAATTAATCTTTTAAGTCTGCTACACGTCCGAATTAATAGAAATTTGGTTAGGGGAGGTAATTCATCTGAATTTGTCAGCACGAATTAATTTCAGTGCTAGTTAATTCATTTTAATTTGCGAGATTTGAAGTCAAAGTCCAATTCTTCAGAATTCGTCAGTGCGAATACTTCTAAAGACAGGTAAGTTACTCTTAATTCGGGAGAGTGGCAGCCACATTCGAATTCACCTCAATTCGTGAAGTGAAATTTCATCAAACGTTGATTAGTCAGTTCAGTTCATAAGAGGAGAACGAACGTGCCGGGTATAAAGGAGCCCTTGTAACTGTTTAGTGAATAGTTCCATAGCTTAGTCTGAGTGCTCTGTCCTGATACACGAGTCGTCACTGGTTCAAGTCTCGTTGCATGCACTTTTTATTAACTTTTATTGACTTGACATTGATCATGCATTCAAACGAACTCACATGCATTCGATTCGCGCTCTCTCATTTCCTCTGAGTGCGTGATAATTTGCTGAAACGACTCAAAAACCAAGATTTAAACGAATTCAAATGCGTTAATTTACCTCAATTCGTTTTTCTTGCTGCGAAATAGTACTTTTAGATACAAGTGCGAAAAGGCAACAATATCCTCGAGAGTGCGAAGGCATGGAATGTCTCTTTGGCGCGTCATATACAGTGTGAAAAAGATCTTTAGCACACTGCTAGCAGTGTCAACGTATTTTTAATCAATAAAATTTGGTGTTTTTAACTATTTTTTTTAAAACCATAATCTCTTTTCTATCTCTAGACTGTCACCATCACTGAGTTTGATCGAAAGTGTTTTAAAATTAAAGCACGGGCGGCTGGCGAAGAATTCAGAATAGGAAAACACAGTCAGGGAGCGGAGGTAAAAGCAATCACCTACTCGTCTATGCAGATTCTTGACCAACCAGAAGCAGAAAGGCCGGAAGTTTTCGTGATCGTAGACATATGATCCCCAAGGAGACAAGAACATACGCAACAATATTTAAAAAAATGTATATATATATATAAAATATTCTAAATACACAAACAATAACTGGGGTTGGGGAGTGGGGTAACGTTAGGATACTAAATTAAATGGGCGATTGATCAGATATGCCATGAAATCACAATTTGTTGTAATCTAACTAAATAGTATTTAGCTTAAGCTGAAAATAAGCATATCATTGGTTTTTCCGTACAACATGAGCGACATGAGCTTATGAAGAAGTAGCAGTTGAAAAGAAACATTTTCAAATATCTGAACTCTGGGTGCTATATATACAGCTTTTTCATCTGCTTCCTGGAAGGGGTCAAATAAACTCAGAATTCACCAAGAGAAAGTGGTTCCATGTCAAGTTCCTCCCTTACCGATTCCGATTAACCAGTAAACGATGGGGTTAATGAAGTTGATCTTTAGGCATGTTTAATATCCAGTAGGACAGCAGATCACAAGCTTCGTCTTCAAGATTCAAAAACGTTATCTTATGTTTCTAAATTGGGTTTTCGTAAAATCATTTTTATATACCGTAAATTAATTTTTATATAAAATTATGTGTGGAATTAATATACATGTATATTAAAGTCGGAAAAACAGAGTCGTGAAAACACCAAGTTCTTTGATGCTATCAAATCTTGTCAAATATTTAAGAATAAAGCAATAACCTTAAATTCGACAACTAAATTCTTACTTGTAATTAAAGTGCAACATACATAATAATAATTTATTCTAAACAAAAAGTTATATCATGGCATTCCGGTACAAGCTAAACACTTGGTTGCCAGAGGCTTCTTTCATGTATAACTTAATTACATTCATCAAAGACTTTCCATATATGAAAGCATCCCCCATGACACCTGTAATAATCGTAGTCTAAGGAAGATTCGTTGAATACTTCATCAAGATTCATTGAATACGTATACTATGTATATAAAACTTCAATTAGATTACATTCAACTTATTTAGGAATAGTACCTTATAATTTGTAAAATAGTCTTTAATGTTTCTGAAGATACTGATTTTAAATAAATGCATTCCAAGTTTTCTTGAAAATACAAAGTAAGAAAATTTTCTTAAAAACGAAATTACTGAAATGACAGATATTAAATTGTTGAGAAGTTTATTTGATAAACTTGTAAAAATATTTTAAATACAGTCCTTTAGGAATTCTTTAACACGCACTTTGTGTTTTTTTACCCTTCGAGTACACACCTATTTTTTCGAACATCTCCTCTACTATGGGTCAAAATGACCCTGTTCATTTTTGATCGTCCACAACTTCACAACTACTGAACTTTTTCACTTATCAAAATTTAGAGGCATACTTCCAAGTATGCTGAAGCAATATATAAGGTGTCAAAGGGTCTTTAAAGTCTTTAACATACCTAAAAAAATTCGCAAAAAAAAGCATTTTTGAAAAAAGTGAAATTTCATTTTAAAAATCATAACTTTTTAAAGTTTTTAAAATTTTTACCTAAAGTTTGAGGTGGATACTCTCCAAGTATTCCTAAGAAATAAAAAAAAACCATTCCATATTATATCTTTAAAAAAAAGGTTTTTATTTTGCATACTGAAAAAGCTGATGTATAAGGTGTAAAAATCGTAGTTTTTTCATATACATGAGTGAAAAATATTTTTATTTTACTATGAAAAATTGAAAACAGCAAAAAAATCTGTTGCGCCAAGAATATACATAATTATATACTTAATGTTTTTTTTATATTTTATTGATAACTTACTTATTGCCAGCACAATCATTACACATGTACGCACGATGTTCATCGCACATTGGTCGCTCGCAAAATGGACATTGCGCCTTTGTTTTCTGGTCTGCTGCATAAGTACAAAGTTGACATCTTACTCTTTTTCTTAGCTGTTAGTCCGGGAGCCAGACATGGTCTCGTGGCCTTTTCAATTCCGATGGAGCCACCAAGGTTTTTTTAATGTATTTTGAGCCGCTGAATCCGAATTTTTTAGGTGGCTGTTCGTCCGAGTGGTCAGTTTTTTGTTGTTAAGATTTTTTAACAATTAATTGAAAAATTGAATTTCTTGACCAAAATCATTTTTTTTAGTTTCTTTAGCATATTTTGAATAAAAAAGGTCCCTAGTAATTTTTCTCCCAGACGCATACTTTGTGAGAAAAATATTGGCAAAGTTAAAAAAAAGTGATTTTTCCAGTTTTTCACGCTATGTCAAATATACACCATAAACTTTTTTTGTAATCTGAGCCCACGCTATGATTCCTTAACATGTGTATTATTATTAAAAATGATTTCCAGTTCGTTTAAACAAATAGCTTTTGAATGTGACGAGTTGAAAGTTTAAGGTTTTCCGAGCCATTTAGCCTTTTAGCAACGGTGGCCGAGGAAATCGCCAAGGAGCGAGTGACGTGGCGGTATACGCTCAGTCAGCCGCGCCCGCTTGGAAAACCTTGAACTTTCAACTCGTTCCACTCAAAAGCTATTTGTTTAAACGAACTGGAAATAATTTTTAATAATAATACAAATGTTAAGAAAGCATAGCGTGGACTCAGATTACAAAAAAGGTTATGGTGTATATCTGACATGGCGTGAAGAACTGGAAAAATCACTTTTTTTTAACTTTACCAATTTTTTTCTCACAAAGTATAGGTCTGGGAGAAAAATTACTACGGACCTTTTTTATTCAAAATATGCTAAAGAAACTAAAAAAAAAATATATTTTTGTCCAAAAATTCAATTTTCCAATTAATTGTTAAAAAAATGTTAGTAACAAAAAAACTGACCACTCGGACGAACAGCCACCTAAAAAATTCGGATTCAGCGGCTCAAAATGCATAAAAAATTCTTGGTGGCTCCATCGGAATTAAAAAGGCCACGAGACCATACCTGGCTCCCGGACTATGTGGCCGTGCTAGCAAAGTATACTCAACGCAACCGCAAAGCTTTGACGAATTGCAGAATCGGATTCTGCAACAGGCTACTTTGATTGATAGGGAGATGATTCGTAATGCTGTAACTCATTTTTAAAATCGCATAGCTTTTTGTCATGAAGATAAAGGTTTTCAGTTCAAACATCTTCACTGAAGAGTGAGAGGCAAGGGGACTCACGCTAATCAAGCACCCCAAAGGGAACAGAATTTACTACGCCCACGTCTTGTTGCGGAATATTTGTTCCAAGAATCATCTGTATGCCTCGTCTTATGTTTGTGCGAAGCGTTGCATTTTCTAACCTTTCGCGTAAGTGTGGTTCCATGAGATGAAAAACAAGCAGCTTCAATGCATTTTTGGCAGACAAGTTCTTGGTAGGATCTTCTGAATGTTTGCATGTATATAAAACTCTTGCATTGACATGCGTTTGATCCAGCATGCCGAAAAAGAATCGCATTGGTCACCGCTTTGTTCCACGATCAGTCGTATAAGCATGGCACAGCTTGTCGAAAACGTCGGTTCCACCTTTCATCTTGTTATAGTGCAGGACTGCTTCTGGCTTACCATTTTCACAAATGTTCATTGTCGTAATTTTGTTGCTGACGACCAGGACAATCTCTCCTTTTTTTGGCGTAAAACTCGCTAGAGTAATCTGTTGGTGGTGGCAAAATTTCATCGAAGGTACTTCTTTGCTTGCAATCTTCAATCTCTTTTGGAATATCCGGTTTATTTTTGCGGATTGTGCCAGTTATTGTCATATTGTAGAGTTCATTTGACATCTGTTTCATAAGAGGTATGCTCGTAAACCAATTATCAAAAGTGACAGATCGATTACTTCCATGAATTGGTTTAGTCACTTTTCTGAAGAAATATTCTGCAGATGACTCGGCACTTAAGTGACCTGTTTTTCCTAAATAAGGGATCCCGTTTACCTGCAAACAAATTATCCCATTTATTTGTAAATTATATTATTTTATGATAAAGGCGGAAAAAGTATAAATGTGACAAATAAGATAAATAACCATGTTTGCGTATCGTTCATTTCTATGATTTTTAGGCCATATTTATCTGGCTTAGACTTGATATACATCCGAAACCTGCAATGACCTCGAAATGAAAGTAGTTGTTCATCTACGGAAATGTTGTTGCTTGGATCGTAGTAGAACTCACAATTCTTTATAAACTTATCCCATAGTTCTCGAATTGGTGACAATCTATTGTCATCTGACCGATTTTCTCTGATGTCAAAACGTAAACAAGTAGAGAGGAATATGAATCGTGACTTTGACATTACACATCGGCAAAAACTAATGTCATTCGTATAGTTCCACAACTCCTTGACATCTACATGATTTGATTTCCATTGCCCTGCATAGTACACCAATCCTATAAGTGCATTTATCTCAGGTAAATCAGTGGTTTGATGGTATGTCTGCATAGGTTTATCTTCAGGCATCATTTCTGAACAAACATCTTCGATGTGTTTATTTGTATATTCTACAATTTTTTCCGTATTTCCTTATCGAAAAGAATATTACGAAACTCAACATAATCATTACAGATTTCTGCACCGTTTCTAGATCCAGGTACTCTTTCCGTTATAATTCTTTGCCGATCTATATACAAATAAAAAAACGCAAATAGTCATATAATACAGAAAATAATATACATTACAACGTACATATACGTCATGGATGATGAAGCGAAATATAAGGAGGGAGAGAAACTGAGAAAATAAATGTGTACTAACCTGATGATCTTTTACGCGGTTGAGTGTTCCACTTTGTATTATTTTTGCTGCGCATAATTGACGGCCTCGTGCTGCTTGCTCGCGCTGCTGTGCTATTCGTCTGTCCAGATTCTCTTCTACATTCCCGGCTTCAGAATAATCGGATTCAGACTCTTCAGATTCCGGTCTTGACTGATTCGAAATATGTTCCTCTTCGCTAGAAGCATTGCCGCCAAAATCGTCCTCATCGTCTTCTTGCAACAAAGCATTGCGGACACGCGAACGCAAATTGTACTCCATCATGCATTATAGATAATATGCACACTTTAACAAGTTTTAAAAACAGTTGTTGGCACTATTTTCACTAACAAATGTTTATAATTAATCAAACCGAAAAAGGAAAATTTTAGTCAATTGGACATCAAGTACACACAAGGGTCACTTTGACCCTGCTCCGATTCCAATCGCTGCTCAGCGACAACTGATGACTCTGGACGCTACAGAACCTGTCTACACCTATAGTCGAGATATCGAACTATCGTCCCATGGCTACGTTATCGCTCTTTTTTCAAATGCCTAAGCTTAGTTCTTGGTCAAAGTCAGTGACAGGGTCAAATTGACCCTGAGTGTACTATAAGGGTTAAATCAGTCGATGTATTCAGAAAAAGAAAAGTATAAAATTGTATTTAGTGCGGTTAAAAATAATGTTTAGAACGAGGAATTTGCACCTTGTATTGGATATGAGAAAAGGGAAAAAAATACAAAAAGATAAGTTCTTATTATAGATTGTAATTTAAGCTTTCCTGATTTTGATTTCTACATTAACGGAATATCACGATTTTCATGCATCTGTTACCCATTGCGTCCATTCGACGGGAGAAGAAAAGGGGAGGGGGAGGCAGCTCACCCAATTCAGAGGGTGTCTGGGATTCTGGTATTTAAAATAAAAAGCAGATTAGAGTTTACATTTTATATCTAGCATAGAAACCGTAGGCGCGTCCAGGCGTACGTCTGTGTTTCAACTTTTGTTATTTGTTGATAATTTATTTTCAAATTACTCAAAATTAAATAAATATACAAATAAATCGACTTTTTAGAAAAAGTTTTTGAAGTGTGTAACCTATTTTAATTTTTTAGAATATTTCAAAAATGCTTTAGGTCAGGTCAAATTGTCATCATTGTGACGTTGAATATTTTTTAAACTTAATCTTTCCTGATTTTATAAGTTTTTGGGATGTTCTGAAAATATTGTCGCTTGTAAACCACTCCGTATGTCGTAAAGGAAATGTCCATTTTTGTACCTTCCGGACAATTAAAGTACCTGTTTACACAATTTTTCAGCTTTAACATAATAAACGTTTTATCTGTGAATAAAAGAAAGAAATACAAAATCACATGTCATTTAAAGCATATATTTTTTTATAAATGTACATAATTTATATAAGTTGTGTGGAATTCACTGTAATAGCCGTTCAAAAAAGTATTTGTCTTAAATTGTCGAACTTACGCCTTTTTTACTTCCCATTTTTATGAAGAATTATTTTCATCTGATTGTTTAATATTTAAATTAAACTCTTTTTCTGTATGATTATTCTATTGTCAATTTAAAATCATTCTGTTACCCTCAATGATCAAACCTTTTCTCAAATTTCTAATGTACTTTAAAAAATGAATTTCTTTCACCATAAGAGGAAAAGAAACTATTATAATCTTGTAACCATTTTTTAATTTGAATTTTTGGTGGCTACATTGCCATTTTTTCTGTAATATACACATGCCCAAGGTAACAGCATATCTTTTTTTTCATAAAATCATAGATTTACTTCGTGGTTAAAAAAATAAAGAATTATGGCCCCTAATATTTATGCAGATCAATCAAAATGGAGGGGTCCACTTCATTTTTAGCTTCTATATCAATCAATTAAGTATTATTCGAACGATGTACCTTACCTAAGCTTCGTCACTCATGCTTTATCACGGGATTCATAATTTTTGTGTGTAAACAAGCTACTAATATTTCCAGCAGGCCTTACGATTTTCGACAAGAACCTCGCGTGTGATAAGTAACAAATAATGGATTTGCAGCCAGAACAGGAGACTACTGTTCTTCGACCATCTTTTCACATTCAAAAGCATGTCTTTTAATTTCTGTAATACTCACATTATTTGGTCTGTAATGCATAAAACATCTATATAATTTCCGACTGTGTCTTGACTGTACCTGGACCTTTGAAATATTTTCCTGTACTTTCACAAATTGCAAATTGATAGACCCATTCTCATTTATCATTTTGGCCAAGTACGACCTTACCCTTTAACCCTGGCTTCAATGCATTAATGCCTTCGGACTCCAGTACGCATTTCGCCTTTAAAAGACCCCGAGCAAGGACGAATTTGAAGCCTTCATTTATTATTTGACGTAAATCATGCGGCTCTTCAATAAGATTCTTTATAATTTCAGCGTCATTCTTTTTCCTATAAAAGGGTCGTGTTTGTAATTGCTCTTCGCTCGGTCACAAAATTCTCTTGACATTGTTGATGAGTTATATATCAAGATTCAGAACTGTAAAGCAAGGATTAGTGAAATCGAGCTGGAGAACGCCGACCTCAGGCTGCAATTATCCAAGCAAACCCACCTGCTAGACAAGCGTAATAGGAAAAACAATGTATTGTTTTTTAGCATGCTTGATGATCCAACAGAAACCTCCTTACTTCTGTTAGATAAGGTGAGACATTCGACAAAGACAAAAGTGGACCTGTCGTTTGGAATTGAATCATTCGATGGAGCTAGGCGTTTCGGGCAGTAGAAAGTGGACCAAAAATACCAGTTCTACTGCCTCTTTCTTCAGGAGGAGTAAAAGATCTAATTTGCATGAATCGCACCAAACTGAGAGGTACGAATATTTTTGTGGAGCACGATCCGGACCCGGATCTGTTAAAAACGTAAGGCACTAGGACAAGCGGCTTCTAAATTCAGGAAACTGGGTCTCAATTCCCGCATTAATTCATCAGGTCTATGTATTAATAACATCATCTACACTCTAGAGGACTTAAAAATATAAGCCAGGAAGAAATAATCAATCGCAGAAAACCTTCGACGGTTAATATGAGCTACGGTAGGTCTCTACAAACGGTACATAATAACATAGCCGGTTCACTTGTTACCAATGCCGACGCATAGGAGGTAAATATCGGATCGCCGAAGTTCATAAACAAAAACACAGCTGTTGTGTCAAACACTCAGAGGTCTGAGCCATCGTAATCTGGGACTCTGGTGACTCCGGTTGGAGGTAGGAAGCTGGACTTGTTCAGGAAAGGAAAGGAAACACCTTCAGAGAATGGCAACTTGAACAATTTCTTATCTAAGCGTGCTGCTACCTTATTTACTTATTTACTACTTATTTACTTTGTGCTCGGTGCAGGGCATACATTTTAGCTCTGGTAAAAAAATACCCACTGTTTGTTATTTACGTGGATTTTAAACGAGCATTCGACTCCGTTAGTCACGAGAAACTTTGGAACAAGCTTCATGACTTAGGTGTTAGTGGTAAGTTTATAAGAATTCTGCGTTCTCTGTATGGAAACGCCAACTTGAAGGTCAAATGTGGTAGCTCTTACTCAGAGAGAGTTGAAGTGACTCAGAGAGTCCTGCAGGGTGACAGTCTCGGTCCACTTTCTTTCATTATGTATATAGATGATATTATTGGATTTTTTATTAGGAAGGGAGCGAGAGGATTAGGACTCTCCGCTGCTCGAACACTGGTTATGCTCCTGTTTGCGGACCACATTGTAATTTTTGCTACGTCATAGCATGATATTTGGGACAAATAAAAATCCTGGAAGAAGATTGTGCCATAAATGATCTCCATTTTAATCCAAAAAAGACGAAACTAGTTCTTTTCCGTAAAACTGGTAAATTAAGAAAATTGAGGTCTCTAAAATGGAATAATACCGACATGCTTGATTTCGTAGATTCCTATATTTATCTTGGAGTTCCTTTTTCGGCTTCGGGAAAATTCAAAAAAGCTAAGGATCACTTCATTAAGAGTGTGTGGTATCCTAAACAAAAGTGAAGTTTATTCATGGGAAGCGGCTAGTACCCTTTTGAGTGGAATTTTTGATGCTACTGCTCTGTACGGGGCAGAAGTCTGGGGCCTGTGATATCTGGATGATATCAACGTTGTTCAGAACAGATTTTTTAAACGCTTATTTTATTGGCCTAGAAACACTCCCAGTCACTTCATAAGGGTGGAAACGGGGATCGATCAAAGCAGCTTTAAAGCATTTTCAAGGGCGTATCATTGGTGGATCACCCTTATAAGTATGGAAGAATAGAGATTGCCCAAAATATGTTTTGGGAGGCGATGTGAGTTGGACCAATAGGGTAATTCAAGCTTCGAGTTCAACTGGGCTTCCCAGTGGAGATCCTTCCTTGAATTAGTAGGCGAGAGGGATGCGTGGTCTGGACAGTAGAAAAGCCCAGGGGTGGTTTCAGTGGTTAGAACCAACATCCTCAGTAAGTGGTCAAATAATCTTTTTTGCAAAGCTATAGGTAGAGTCATTAACTCAAATTATAATACGATGTTCAGAAACCTAAGCCACCTGGGTTCTAAAGAAGCGTATCTTCAATGTCTAACTAAAATACGAATTGTTAGTCAATTAAGAGTCTCTCGTGAATTTGAAACTAGGCTATTTTTAATGGCCTTTCATACGTCATCGATGCTTACCAAATCTGTAGTCTGTGTAATAAAATGGAATATGAGGATTTAGCCCATATATTACTTAATGTCCAATTTATAACGACCTAAGAACTTTTTACATTCAAAGATATCTGATCATCTCAAAATAATCAAGACTCATTAGAACGTTTGTTAGATATTGGAAGCATTACTCATTTAAATAATATATTTAAGTACATTATACAAGCGCTTAGAATAAGATCCTTCATCATATATGAATAGCTCGTAGTCCAGTGCCAGATTGTTTGATTGAATTGTTTGACTGAATGGTTAATTCTAAGGTAATTTTTTAAGATTTTATGTATTTTTGCACTGTTCTCCTTTGTAAAAAGCCATTGACATATTACAAAGTTGACATTTACTCTTTATAAAATTGTACGACAAAATTCCAAACGTTGACTGTCCAGGAATTCCCTGAACTCTAATTTTTACTTATTGAAAAAACTACTGTACAATTTAATATGTATCAAAATTTTAATGTTTTCAATAAATTGAATGGAATTTAATTGAATTATTGTTTTTCTGAAGACGAGCATAATACGCTATACAAACTGGATCTTCGTCACTTTCTTCTCCTTTGACGGCATTCATATAGTTTTGTGTAAACAATTTACTGAGTATTTAAGTAGGACTTATGATTTGCGACACGTAGCTCGTACTAGGAGATTTCACAATCAGGTAGCTATGTGTTCTAATTTGGTATTCGAATTTAGATGGTTTGACCCATTTGAGTAGAAGTTAAAAACTGCAAAATGCTGACCGCCTGTCCGGCGAATTTCGATTTATGTATGCATAGCATTAATATGACTTTTCATGTGGCGCGCACTTAAAATATTTGATGCAAAAAATTTTGAATTTTCTCAGTGTATCGAGATGTATCACAAGTATACTCAATTTTAGGATTTTTCAATTTTCTTATATTTTGTATTAACAATTCTAAATTGAAAACTAAAAAAAATATTCAATTTAACGGACATCAATGAAAAACATTCGATTGAAAATGTAAAAACTTCATTTTAATTTTATACATTTTAAAATATGTTTCCAATTTTAAATGATTCAATTTAGCTTAGATTTTTGAGTATTCAATTTTGAACGCTCTTGATTATGAAATAATACAAACTTCTATTCCATTGAATTTCAAATGATCTAATTTCCAAAATTCGTAATTAAAAATATTTACATTTTAAAGGTTTCATATTCTCCAATGTTCGAAATTTGAATCTAAAATCCTTCGATTTCGTGATTACAAAAAACAAATAGTTTAATGTATATATATATTCAGTTCGCTTTTGATTCTTCCAGAATCAAACCGAAGGGCCTATGGCAAAGCCACCAAACGCGTCCTCGGGCTGCGGATAGAGGGTCCCTGAAGGGTTTCTGCTGAATATGGTTACAAAAATAAATAGGCAGTCGCGGACAATTGTCCAGGGGTGGTCCCGAAGGAATTAGCCCCCAAGCGGAGGTGTGAAAACCGTGCCGAAAGCTGAATGGCACCTGGGTGAGGTGTCTAGAACGGTGACTCTGGGATACCAGGCGACCTCTCCGATTAAGCAGCCTTATCCTTGCATGCGAGGCTCTACAAGGATGGACGAACCTCTTTCCTTAGCTTCTCGCGGTAACAACAATGACAATACCAAACATAGTTGTAGTAAGTGCGGTTCAAAACAACAGAACGCGCAGGGCTCCTAGCCATCGGTCGGCCAACAATGCCGACCAATCTAGAGCTGGGGGAGCCAATGAAAATGGATTCAATGCGATGGATCGGAGGGATCTCGCGACCTTTGGATGGACGGGGCTTCTGAATCACGACTTTCTAGAGTGCTACGATGCGAGTGTGGCCCCTGAACGGGGTTACATGGCACGGCTGCATGCTCTGTGGTGCGAGAAACACCCGGAGCTATCGCACTTTTCGCAGCAACGTCTGCGAAACCATGCTGAACTACTCCGTAAAAGGGGCTATGTAAGCGGAACGCCTATTCTAACACAGCTAGAACACGCCGGCAACAGAGAAAGAGAGGCGACACTAAGACCAACCGCGGGCAGGCATCCAATAGATGAAGAGCGATGCTTTACGACCCGGAGAAACATCAACACTAAGGTTTCTCTCAAGCCTAAAGATCTGGCTGAAATGGATGACGAGCTTCGTGGACATTTTTCCGGAGAATCCGACCTCTGGACTATCAATTATTGTGTGTATAATGCAGCGAGAGCTTTGGCCGATGCGAACCCTAAAACAAAACCAACGGTTGATCATAAGACAAAAAGGCGAATGCATCAACTTGCCATAAAGATAAGCTGGGCAAGACAGTACGCGTCCCGCATTCAGTCTGTGATTGACTACATCACATCTAGCAGGAATTTTACCGCCAAGGTTCGAAAGTTCGCGCGGGAACTCCGCACCCGTTCCACACACTTAACAAGTCAAAGCTGCTGACCATCAGGCAGCATATTGTTGAGAGAATACGGATACTATCTGACGCTAAGAGAAGTCTAGAGCGGAGGGTGAGGTGGGTCAGAGAGAACCAACAGTTTCTCTCTGACCCATCTCGACTCTTCCAAGACCCTCCAGCTACTGTCGAACACCCACCCAAACCAGAGGAGGTCGAAGTATTTTGGAGAGAAGTCTACGAAGTTCAGTATAGACTGGACGAAGACTCAGAAAATATAAATAGTTTCAAGGAGTTATGTGTTGCCCTCATAACACCTGATAAAGAATGCCCACCCATCACTACCGAGGAGG
>NC_046657.1:181037274-181038719 GCF_010883055.1 Belonocnema kinseyi
CTGGTTCCAATAAGTGTGGTCAAATAGGGTTCGAGGTGACGAGGGGCAGATGAGTGGTACAGCGAGGTGGTGGATGACAAGCGGATATCTGAAAAATTGCATCCGCTCCCAGCGAAATCACGGTACAATTTCAGCCACAACCACGTCTTACGACCGTGAGATAGATGGTTACAGTCTGTAACGTAATAAGATCTCTATACCTCTCTTTCTTTTCATTCTCCTTGGTTATGATGTTTTTGTCAGCTGGTGCCGAAAATTCGATAACGAACATGGTTCACTTCTCGAATTCAAGCAGAACGATGTCTGGCCTCGAGAGTGAATGAAACAATTGTCGAGAATATAAAGTTCCAATATATGCGGCACTTCATATTCTCAACAATTGACTCGATTTCCGTAGGAGCGTTTAGAGGAGTGACATCTAAGGTTATTACCGTAAGAGTGACAGAGATGGTAACAAAGCACTCTTAGTCCCGCATTGTGCCTTTGGATGTAGGTCGTTCCCGAATGAGTTGGACAACTAGATAGTATGTGAGCAAAATGCTCGGGGTGTGCATGGCACGCCCTGCAGCTATTATCGGGAATATCTTGGCTCAAAATGTGGCGACGGTATGTTAAGGTGGAAATGACATCGTCTTGTCATGCCAAAATGAAACCATCCGTACCAGACTTCAATACGGGCGACTTAAGGAAAGCAAGCGTTAGCTCACCCGACATTGACTGATCCTCCACATTTCTGTGGAAGATACCGTGTATCCTCTTGTCGAGGAGCTTTTCACGAAAGTTTTTGTCTTGTGGTTTCTTAACCCGAGCTTTCAGGAGTCAGTACTCGAGATAGATAAGATTTGATGCATTTTGTTCACCCCTGATACTGAAATTAAGTCTAAGTGTTTCAGCAGCCTCCTCCACTGCTTTGTACAGAAACGCTCCTTTGCCCACTTCTTCGTGATCCCTGACCATTTTAAGAGAAGGGTCTCTTCCATTTGTGACTCTATGTGCTGTACCCAGAATAATCCTGTTGTGAAACATTCAAGACTCAATATTCCGCGACCACCTTGACGGCGTGAGATGTACAGTCGCGTAACAGAAGACTTAAGATGCATGCTTTTGTTGATGTGCATAACTTTTCTTGAATAGAGTGAGTATACGTCTCTCAAGCGCAAAGGTGCCGTATGGCGCTTCAATCAACGAGCTCAGGATCTTCAGGGATGCCATTAAGTTTTCCTCGCTTCAAATAAACCTGGGCGAATTTGTCTAACCCAAATTCCATTCAAATTTCCTTAGTATATCGTTCGACAATCCCCAGAGCTAGATGCAGTTGCTCTCTGTTTTTAGCATAGATTTTGAGATCATCCATGTAAAATACATGAGTGACCTTGTACTTTCGATCTGCAGGTTTGCCGCACAAGTACCCGTCGGAATGGCGAAGTGCTAGAGATAGTGGCAAT
>NC_046657.1:181038819-181042541 GCF_010883055.1 Belonocnema kinseyi
AGGTGCCAAGCTTTCACTTGCTAATAGCCTAAAAAGCATCCCTGCGTGTCAACAATATGCCAGAACACTTGCGGGAAAAATGCAGAAGGCGGTTGTCCTTGGATCGCTCCGTGTTCTTAGGGTCCACGAGGCTTTTGCTGGATCGTCGCATTGATTCCTTTACAGACTGTAACCACCTATCTCACAGTTGTTAGGCGTGGTTATGGCTGAAATTTTACCGCGATTTCGCTGGAAGCGGGTGCAATTTTTCAGATTAGCACCCGCTCCCGGCGAAATCCTGCGGTTGTCCTTATGACAAATTTGTAATTATATATATATATACTCACACGACGTAAGCTACCGAGACATAGAAACAATGAACAATGTATTAATGCTCCTCAGTGAACGCATGCTGGCGCACTGTGATACTAATCATCCGTAACAAGCATAATTTGTATATGTTTCTCTCCGCTTCCCATCTTACCATACTACCCTACCGTTCAGCCCCTATAGCACCTGAAAACAAAAGAGTGCATATCTCCTGAAAAAATGCACCGATTTACACGAAACAAAAAAATGCTTATACAATATGGAACATTCCGTATAAAGTAAAAAGGGTCAAACATATTAACTTCCTAATTTGGAAGGAAAAGTTCTATGGTAAATGTGGAAAAAATCAATGTTTGACAAAAAATACTTTAAAAATTGTATATCTTAATTGAAATGTACTTGAAATATGATTGTAATGAACAAATAATATGAAAATTATGTTATAATTATTCAGTGCCAACGCAGTCATCACAAATATAAGCTTGATGCTCATCATATATTGGATACAAAAAGCCACGACACAAGCGTTTTGTTTTCCCATGTTATTTATAAGGAAACAGTGCACACCTTGTCTCTCTCAGCAACTCTGGTCGACCACTTTGTGCACCTTGTGCACTGTGGTGCACTTAGCGACAGTAACTTGAACTTTTTATGTAAAAATAATGTTCTGGCAAAATCGAAGTTTGGTACACACCAGGGTCTGAGTGACCCTTCACTTACTTTGAATAGTTCCAACCCCAAACACAAAGAAGAGAGGCAAGACTATGCAAATAATTCAAAAGCAATGGCCTCAACCTATCACATTTCCAGAAGGGACGGTGAGGCCAGCAGAAGTCATCACCCTAGCCCTTTTTCGAGACAAATGAATTCTATGAATACGCAGAAAAAGAAAAACTACAAAGGAAATCCAAAATCCTTAACCTTAGAACAAGGATCAATCTAAACAATACCTAGTAGACCTTTCTCACGCCCAACTTTTTCACAACTATTGCAGCAGTATTATGGAAATTTGTCACATTTTCTAGGTTCACAAACACCATTTTTGTCGCCAAAACAAACACTCCCAGGGTATGGTGTGCCTATGCCCTGCCACGGCCTACCAATGTGTCACAATTTCCATTAAATCAATTTCCGCAGAGTCTACCTTGGAAAGGACACGGAAAAACGATTTCTAGACCTATGTCACCAGGACCATTGAAGGATTTAAACGCGAAGCAGACTCTGGGCAAGGGCGCTACCTTGAGTCCGACAGAACCAGAGCGCTTCCAGTCGAATCAATGCCCAGAGAACTCTATAGGATCTTTCGAACAGAGAGAGAATCAAGGCTCCCTAGTAGTTAGAATATCTTCTTCGAATTTCAAGAATGGCACTGCCTCTTTCCTTATCGATCCAGAGTCAGATTTGAATTTAATAAAACATGTGCCCTGTTGCCCCATCTAGAATTCGACCCAACACGCTCCATTCTGCTGGATGGAATAACTCATCATCCAGTCAAAACAATAGGCACCTTGGAGCTACCATTTTAAATTCGTCCGTCAAATTTCACGTGTTCCGAAACTCCTTTCCCGTTACTAGTGAAGGGATATTAGAACTGCCATATCTCAGAAAAGAACAAACACAACTTTCTTTCAGGCATGATACCCTACTAGCAATATCGGAACCAATTGCACGCATACCTTTTGTGAATGCCGAATCGGTGGAAGCCAAAAGAACCTTGAAGCCACAAAATTAAACCTTGTCTACGGACCTGTCGTAACACTGCTAGAACTCTTTAGCTAGTAACAGTAGATATTAATAATGCAGAAGCAAAAAAAGGATATCTACCTAGAATAAATGTATCCTTATGAGGATGTTATGTTATGCCTAACATAACGGAAATTCTGGACCACTTAGAAAAGGCACAATACTTTTCCGTTTTCGAATTGAGGTATTTACAAATCTAAATGGGCTTACAAAATTAGAAAGTCAACTCTACGAAATAAGTCTGCAGCAGGAGCTGCAAAGTAATCACAATAGAATGATCCACGGTGCCTATATCGGACTAGGGATTCTCTTATTGGCATTCATAATTTAACTTGGCCATGCCCAAATCTAGGTGATTCTATCCAATTGGTACTGCTGCTCCTGAACCAAAGCAGCGAAGGACAATAGAATTTTACAAGAGATTGATTCAAAGAACAAAGTGATCGTCATGGAAAACGAGAAAGCTACACTAATCTATCATCTTCCGCGCCAACATCAATAGAAATACAAGACTCTACTGATACCATAGTACCGCCTACCTCGCCTAGAAATCTAAATGTGAAACAGGTTACTCACCAGAATATGTCCAATAGTATGGCAATGTGAACTACAATCGCGTTGAAACAAAATTCGGCTCTAATACAAACACTGACCCAAAACTTACAACCGGCTTGAGTAAAATAATAGTCGACTAGTGCTAATAATAAAAGGTATGAGCTTGAGCATAATTTAATTTCAGGATAGTAGTAACGAAATAATAATGAAATAGGAATGGTCACTACCACATGCAGGATAGAAGAGAGGGAAGAAATAAACGCTAAAATATAGCAGAGAAAGAAAACAAAAGTGAATAAGTGCGTTTCATGTTTAAAATGAATTAAAAGTAAAATTTGAATAGGAAAAAAATCATCGAAAACACGACAAACCCACTTTGAATTCCCCCTCCGCTAAACAACAGGTAAATTAAGGAAATAGGAATTTATTCGTAAAACAAAAAGAAATGAGAGAATATAAAATGCAAAGGAAATATAAAGAAAATGGCGAATAAATAAGATAAATATATAACGTAGAATTAAAAGTAATTTAAATAATCAAAAAATATTAACTAATGCCATTCCCCTCTTCCCCCTGCACCCCGCGCACGAAGAAGTCTCTACTCCGGTGCTACAGAAATATGCAGCGGAGATGCCTCTTCCACCCTTCTCTAAAAGGTAACATAGAGGACGAAAACCCCCATTATATAAAAGAATAATATAAAAAGAAAAACTATAGTAAAAATTTAAAAGGTCCCGTAACATCGAAACGTCCCATTTAGTAGAGGTTTTGTCCTCTTCCAACGGGTTCTTGGAGTGCTCCTGCATAAAGACCAAGGCCAATCCGTCGTCTTCTAGAGTAAAGCCAACATGGCCAGGCATCTTCGGCAGGGAGTTAAAATCACTGACAAAGCAATTAAAGGAAAGAAACTATCCCGTTATTTGTTCTTGGCTCGAGAAAAAAATAACCTACCAAAAAAATGGCTCGTACCCATATCTATGACAACCCCGGCCGAAGCGCCTAGGGATCTAAAGAATTTGAATGGACGAAGCCGCTCTAAAAGATAAATAAATAAATCCTTTTTTTTAAATATATATATATATATATATTTAAAAAAAAGTATTTATTTATTATAT
>NC_046657.1:181042641-181046457 GCF_010883055.1 Belonocnema kinseyi
CCACGATTTGGGAAGTCATCAACATTTTTGGTCTCTTTATACCGCTTTACCCACTTGCTGACGAACGACGATGATTTTCCCATGTACTTTGCAGCTTGATTCCTTTGAAAAAAGACTGGTTGAGTCGGACTGTAAAACACTTTTAGTAAAAGCATCAAAATCGTCAACTACTCTAATAAATATAATTGATTCAGCGAATTTAGTTTCCATGCTAGCCATGAAGCTTTGTGAGAGCTAAAAGGAAGTAGCATTAAGGGGACCCAAGGCTAGCTAGCTAGTTCAAAGTAACGTGAAGCAGAAGAGTTAGGAAATTCATTTATTTTACAGAAATCAACCTGAAATTAGGAATGATCGAAAAATTCGAAGAATTTGATTCTCTTTCATTTTTAAAATGCAAGCGGGATGCTTGAAATATGTAAAGTCATAATGAAAACTCTCTCACGCTACCTTGAGCAGGAGAAGCAGCGTTTTTAGTTTTTGCTTTATTCCTAATGGCTAAATCAAAGGCAATCCTTTCCCAGGGTTCCTTCAAGAATAACACAAAGAGAAGAAAACGCTAAAAAAAAATGTGACCTCAAATTAAATCTAAAAGCAATACCTGCTAGTTCGATCATTTATAATAATTTGGTGAAACCTGTACAAAAATGTATTCCTACTATCGGCGAGAAAATTCGAGTCCTCTGGCTTTGACGTTGAATAAGTATGTCAAGAAAAAATGGTAGGTTAATGAAAGAGGTATCATTTTAAAGGTGCAAATTTTTTACGTTAATAAGCCGAAAAGTAATATTTCAAAAAATTATTTTTAGCTTACAGATCTGAAAATACGATGAAAAGTGAGAAAATTTGATAGCTTTTAAGAACAGTGAACTTTGAAGCATAGTTTTTTATTGAAAAAATAATAGGAAAAATCTGAAAAAATTCATGGTGGTACATTAAACATTTCTGAATAGATTGCCGTTTGATTGACTGTCTGTATACATTTACAATTTGAAGGAAGTATGTGCTTCTTGTTGTCTTCGTGCAAATTACGATATTTGAAGTCAATTTTTTATATAGGAAAGCAAGTGCGAGAGCCCAGCGTGGTGACGTTTTTTCAGGCGATCGTCCTCGGTTTTCCTCAGCCCGACCTACTCCGAGCCTCACTCTGGCCTTCAATCCCTTTCCCTGTTTTGAGGAAAACCGAAGCCAATCTCCTGAAAAAATGGCACCACGCTGAGCCCTCGCACTTGCTTTCCTATATAAAAAACTGACTTAAAATATCGCAATTTGTACGAAGACAACAAGAAGCACATACTTCCTTCAAATTGTAAATTATTACAGTTAGTGCAACTAACTACCTACAATTTAAATCACTCCATTATCTTCATTAGAACTGAAGATAGTGCGCTCGCATATTTATTCACAAAAACGAACAATTATTTATATTTTGTGAATTTTTCGACGGCCATCTGTTCAGAAATGTGCAATGTACCACCATGAATTTTTTCAGATTTTTCCTATTATTTTTTCTATAAAAAACTATGGTTCAAAGTTCAGTGTTTTTAAAAGCTATCAAATTTCCTTACTTTTCATCAGATTTTCAGATCTGTAAGCTACAAATAATTTTTTGGAATATTACTTTTCGGCTCATTAACGTAAAACATTTGCACCTTTAAAATGAGACCTTTTTAATTAACCTACCATTTTTTCTTCACATATTTATTCAACGTCAAAGTCCGGGAACTCGAATTTTCTCGCAGATAGTAGACTTTTGGTCAAACCGACTATCTGGTATCCCGTTGTGCGACACAAAGAACCAGAAGTAATAGATACCGACACAGAAGTTATCACGATAGACCAACTCTTAGAAGAGTCTCTCGAGCAAAGGATAGTAGACTTTCAACAGGAAATCAGGAAGTTGTAGGAATTCAGAGATTTACTCGCACTCGGCTACTATAAGAAAATACCCTATTTTGGCGCTGAAAATAAAAACCCAAAGAAACATAAGTATAGTAAACCAAATAATTGGAAGCAGCCCTAACTTGCTAATACAAAACCCAGGATCTAATCTCGATGCTAGCATAGTCATGAATTCAATTCTAGAGAATATGACTATGCAAACTAGCACATGTCACATCACTGATTTTAATGGCAAAACTCCACCATTGAAAGAGTTTATACAGGACATTTGCAACAGAGCAGAATTCATTACACAGGCAACTGAAGCAACGTTTGTCAAGGTAGTGTTATCGAAATTGAAAGGGATACCTCAAGAAAGCGTTAGGGACAAGCAATTTAGAAAAATAAATGTTCTTAACGCACATTAAAAAAAACGCTTCGCTCCAACCAAAAAATACCAGTGGTATTTCGATGCTATTGTTAACCTACCCATGACTCAGACTGAAAAAGTCATACGGACAAGAAAAGGCGAGCACTATTATGTTGAAACCAATTACCAATTGCGCCCTCGGCACATTCATTAGGGGACTTCCTGAGGAAATATCAAAGTTCCTGGACACAAGAAATGCAAAGGATTTAACCCTCGGAGCACAGATCTATTTTATCAATCATGGATCACACTGTGGGTCTTTGAGACCCTGTGTACTTCTCCGCAGTATACCATTTTCAGGCTACTCATCCTATCAACTTTAAAAAATTCTCAGATATTCTTTAAGCGTTGTAGAAATAACCTGCGTAGTTAAAATGTCTTCTTAGAATGACTAAAGCAATGAAAAAAAATCCTTAAAAAAATCAGGAAAAAATACTCATGTAGTGTTTCTTACAAAAAAGGTATTTATTTTGCAGGTTGACGGAGGTGGTTTTTTAGGTTTAAAAAGGCGTTTCTTTCTATGGTAAATGTGGAACAAATTAATAAAATATGATTATAATGAACAAATAATATCAAAATTTTGTTATAATTATCCAGTGACAATGCAGACATCACAAATATAAGTTTGATGCTCATCATATATTGGGTACAAAAAGCCACGACCCAAGCGTTTTGTTTTCCCATGTTATTTATAAGGAAACAGTACACACCTTACCTCTCTCAACAACTCTGGTTGACCACTTTCTGCACCTTGTGCACTGTGGTGCACTTAGCAATTATATATATATATATATATAAATAGGCAGTCGCGGACAATTGTCCAGGGGTGGTCCCGAAGGAATTAACCCCCAAGCGGAGGTGTGAAAACCGTGCCGAAAGCTGAATGGCACCTGGGTGAGGTGTCTAGAACGGTGACTCTGGGATACCAGACGACCTCTCAGAGTAAGCAGCCTTATCCTTGTATGCGGGGCTCTACAAGGATGGACGAACCCCTTTCTCTAGCTTCTCGTGGGAACAACAATGATAACACCAAACATAGGTGTAGTAAGTGCGGTTCAAAACAACAGAACGCGCAGGGCTCCCGACAATGGGTCGGCCAACAATGCCGACCAATCTAGAGCTGGGGGAGCCAATGAAAATGGATTCAATGTGATGGATCAGCGGGATCTCGTGACCTTTGGGTGGACGGAGCGACTGAATCACGACTTGCTAGACTGCTACGATGCGAGTGTGGCCCGTGAACGGGGTTACATGGCACGGCTGCATGCTCTGTCGTGCGAGAAACACCGGGAGCTATCGCACTTTTCGCAGCAACGTCTGCGAAATCATGCTGAATTAATCCGTAAAAGGGGCTATGTAAGCGGAACGTCTACTCTACCACAGCTAGAAAAAGCCGGCAACAAAGAAAGAGAGGCGATACTAAGACCAACCGCGGGCAGACATCCAATAGATGAAGAGCGATGCTTTACGACCCGGAGAAACATCAACACCAAGGTTTCTCTCAAGCC
>NC_046657.1:181046557-181066034 GCF_010883055.1 Belonocnema kinseyi
GAGGGAGCTCTTCTTAATATTTTGACACCAAAATCATGTCGATACACCTTACCGACTGCGAGTAAAGCCACCCACGCTTTAACTTGACAGACTGTACCTGCTTTAGGCTAGTGGAAGTTGTTTAAACTTCATATTTATATTTCCGACAACCAATACTTTTCTTATTCAAGAAATTCAGTTGGTAGTCATTTAAAAAAAGTATAAGGAACTCAGGATTACATCAAGATAGCTATACTATATTTATTAATTCAACCCTGTGTTAATTACCCAGTACAAGCAGTTTACATTTAACATGGTGTTGTTATCACAATTATAGTGATAGTCGGATGAGCAAATTGGTAAAGATACAGTACTTATCAAATTTTGTAGAATTTATCAGTAAATCTACCGTATGGAAGGAATGCTATTTGAAACTTCAATTTTCCCGGTTCATTCCTTCCATGCGAGCCGAAACATAAATTTTTCTTTCTGATTTCGTTGCCCTTTACAGAACAACTCTTGTTCTGAGGAAACTCGCACACTCACACATTCAACAACTCGTTTGCGGATGATCATCTTTACTGCCTTCTTTTCGCTCTTCTATTTACTACTGGGCAGTATAATAAGTACCTGAAAATTCTAAGAGATGGCATTAGTATTCACTAATGTTAACCATTTTCGTCGAGCTTGATCCTTCAAATGACGGCTGTCAAAACTTCAGCCATTTATGTTTACGCATTTACAAGTTACAGCACTGAGAAGCGACTAACCTCCGAGTTTTTTTTAATATGGAAAAATCTGAGTTTCGAGTTTTGATCAAACACTACTATCTTCGCAAGAAAACGATATCCGAGACCAAGACCAAGCTGGATAAGTATTACTCGGACTCTGCACTGTCGATTGGAACGATTCATAAGTGGTTTACCGAGTTTCGTTGTGGCCGTACGAGCACAGTTGATGCTGAACGATCTGGGCGCCCAAAAGAGGTCACTACACCAGAAATAGTCGAAAAAATCCATGATATGATGTTGAATGATCCCAAAGTTAAATTGAGAGAGGTAGCTAATGCTGTAGGCATATCATTGGAACGTGTGGGCGATATCGTGCATTCAGTTTTTGGCATGAAGAAGCTCTGCGCGCGATGGGTGCTGCGTTTGCTCACAGTGGACCAAAAACGAATTCGTGTGACAACTTCCCAGCAGAATTTGGCATTATTTTCGCGTAAGCCGACCGAGTTTTTGCGCCGATTCATAACCATGGATGAAACCTGAATCCACTACTACACTCCTGAGTCAAAGCAACAGGCAAAACAGTGGGTTCCACCGGGCCAAAGTGCTCCGAAGCGTCCAAAAACGCAACAATGTGTTGGAAAGGTTATGGCCTCCGTATTTTGGGATGCACATGGCATAATATTCGTGGACGATCTTGAAAAAGGTAAAACCATAACCGGAGCATACTATTCATCATTATTGGACCGATTGAAAATCGAAATCGCCGAAAAACGACCGCATTTGAAGAAGAAAAAACTGCTTTATCATCACGACAATGTGCCTGTTCATTCATGCTTAGTTGCATAAGCAAAATTGCATGAAATCGGCTTCGAATTGGTTCCTCAGCCACCGTATTCACCAGACCTGGCCCTCAGCGACTATTAATTGTTCCCTAACCTGAAGAGATGGCTCACCGGTAAGCGTTTTTCCTCAAATGAGGAACTCATAGCTGAAACTGAGGCGTATTTTGGAGACCTTCCGATCGAGTACTTTTCGGACGGTATCAAAAAGTTAGAAAATCGTTGGACTCGCTGTATCGACCTAAAAGGAGAGTATGTTGAAAAATAAAACCGACTTTGGCCAAAAAAACGTTTCCGTGTATCATTTTTCAGGGACTTATCAGACTGCCTAGTATTGCAGTGAAAAACTCAGTGGCCGCTTTAAACCATAAATAAAAGAAGCATCTTTAATTTTTCCTTATTTAATATTCACATTTTCTTCAACGGTCTTTTTTATGAATAAAGAAACTCGAATGCTTCGGTAGAGTAATGCTGAAAAGTTGCAGATTTTTATGAAATTTTCAACTTGTTCTCGCCTTTTTAATCCGAATAAGGAACTACATAATTACACAGTGAATGAAATTAACAGTGTATATTATGAATTTTTCGTCTTTAGTGTAAATTTTTGAGTTAAAATTACTTGCTCTATTTAACAAAATGATACTTGATCATATGAATTTGTCACTTAATATGTTTTTACAATTTTTGAATAATTTTAGAAAAAATAAAGTATCAACTATGGTATACCATTTTTATACATAATTAAAATAAGACTTCCAACTGTCTTCTTTTCGGATCATCAGAGATATGTTTTTCTCGTGAGCAGTTCGTACCTCCAAAAAGTTCTTTTAAGATTGAAATTGAATCTACTTTCTTATGAACAATTTTATATTCCAAAGGTTGAAAATTTCTCTTCACAATGAGTCATGCAATATGAATATTTAATTTTTTAAATATTGCAATCTTCTTTGTTTACTTTGCAAATAATTGACAAATAATTGCAACATAAAAACTTTTTTAGTTTAAAGGAATAATGTGTCAAAATATGCAATTTAACTGTTGTTTTTCTAACGCAAATTATTTTTAACGCTAATTTTCAATAATAGTTATTAAAGTTGTTATCAACAATTTAGAAAACAGTTTAAATTCGTAACATTTGTTTTGGACGATATATTCTTCACAACGACACTTTCTTTAGTCTCCAACTTTATTAATGTTTATTTATTTTATAACCCCTATTCTGCATAATATAAAGTGTTACAAATATTCAAATTCTTTGTAACAATAGATATTTTTTATGACATAATTAATTTTTATAAATGGCCTACAAAGAAACAGAATTAATTATTTTCTATAGCTTTAAAAAGATATATTAATTTTCATGAATTAGTTTCATTAATCGTTAATTTCAATTTTCAATAATCATTATAAATTTTAATAGAAAGAAAATTAAATTGCAGTATACTATTTCCAAAGTTTACAATTTTTACACATGTCAATTCAAAAAATTTAATGTTAACTTTGTAGAAATATTATTGGTACTCCATGAAAAGTGTATTTGTATTTAATCATCAAAATGATTTCATCCTTTTTGTTAGTACTTTTCAATTTATTGGATGTTTAATGTGTTACAATGTATTACATTTTCATCAGAGAAGGTATTAGATTTGTGTAAAATTTAACCGCCCCCCCCCCCAATTTTTCAAAAGATCCAGCTTTTGAGACCCACTGAATCCGAAAAACAGGTTTTGACGAATGTATCTGTCTGTCTGTCTTTATGTGTGTCTGTGGGCACGATAACTTTTGAAAAAAATAATCTATTAGATTGGCCTTTGGTACACTCTTTTAGTGTCCTAAGCTAAGTGATAAGTTCGTTAGGCAGTCTTTTTGGGTACATAATTCTAAAAGTGACCGCGTTTTGAAAATTTTTGGGATTACATTTTTTCATCATTCAAAAATTATCCGTACACTTGTTCATAGTACCGGAAAAGAAAAAATTCAATTTTCGAGAGTCAAGTTCAAATCATGAAACCAACATTTGAAATCAGCAAATTAAGTTTATGGAAAAGCGACAAAAGTTGCAATAAAATGTTTAATAACAATTTTTTTTAAAGAATGCGCATTTTTTCAAACGGGACAATGAAACTAAGTGTGTTTTAATACCAATGCAAGTTATAAATTATAATAATATACCTTTATGGGAATGATATAAAATTTCAGGGACAAACTTAAGTGCGAAGCACAAGATAAGTGATGAGAATGTGCTTGTTAAGGCCGAAGGAGCTTTAACAAAAGAGAATTCGCAATCACCAAATTAATGTTTTCGATACTTTCACCTTTCGTTTTAAAAAGTCTGTTCACTAAGATCGGGCGCGTAGCGCGAGATAAATATATTATGGAGCGCGAAGCGCTTGTTAAATTTAGTATCGAGCGCGAAGCGCGAGTATCAACAATTGCACGCCCCAGTCGCGCTCAAGTTCGCAAACAAAACGAGTCGCGCGCGGCTAGAATGTCCCGCATTGCAGGCAGATTCTTTTTCCTCTACGAACATGAGCAAAAACGTATTTTAATCATACAAATAAATTAAATTTGTATTTTCTCCCTGCATTTAAATAAGATTCGACCTAAAGGTACCTACCATTTATTCTACAGGCCTTCATAGGAGATCTATCATCCTGAAGTTAAACCGCTATTTTCTTTTGTTCTCAGAATATTATCATTCGTTTTTATAGCTATTTTCAAATTCATCAATATTACACTGTAAAAAAAGATTTGTGTAAAATTGCAAAGTTTCGGAAAATCACATATTGTATCATTGTAAATATCACACACTTCACTGTGTGATTTTACAAAAGTATGTGAAATTACATCCTCTAGCGATGTAAATAAAAGGACCCTCGAACAGCAGTGTAATATTACACACTCGATAAAAATAAAATTACACATTCTCTCGTACGAACTTTACATTCTGAAGGGAAAATTCAGTCGCAGCGTGTAAAAATACCATGCGTCGGTAAAATCACTTTCCTGTAATTGAAAATTACATCCAGATTTTTAATTTTACCCTGGAGGAAACTGTAAAATTTTTGATTTATAATTAATTTAAAATTTAGAATAATTAATCGTATAATATGTGAATACGAAAGCGTCTCTCTTGTTCGTTGTGTATCGATGCCTTTATCCTTCAATTTGGGAGCATTTTTATTCCTAATGTGAGGAAATTGACAGCTATGTTCAACTTTTTTGACAGTTTTCACACAAAAATATACCGAATTCGAGCTATTCCTATTTTGTCTTTCACATTTTCTGCTATGGGAACGAAAAAATGCGGTTATTCAAAACGTATATTTCATATTTTTGTTACGGACTATTTAAACATAAAAAAAATACCCATAGTATCTTATGTGTTTTAGGTAAGTGGTAACGTGTCCGGCTTGTGTTTCTTCAATCTCCATGAAATTCTAAGAAGTTTGAGCTTCGAGTGTTCGAAACCTGTCGCCCTGATAAATTTTATTTTATTTTATTCTTTCACATGATGAATTTTACATTTTCGCGTGTAAAATTATTGGCCGAATTGGAATATCACAACAGATTCGTAAAGTTACTTCGATACACGGGGGTTCTTTTATTTACATCCACCAGAGATGTAAAATTCAATAAATTTTTTTTACAGTGTAGTTCTTGGCTTAGCTACTACTGGATTAGGATGTGCATATTTTTTTAATTATACAGAATATTGTAGAAATTTTTAAACTCACTTGAAAAGATATGCATTCTTAAAATGTTTTTAAACGAATTGTCTTGAAATCTTGAGAATACACGTTGAATTATTTTAAATTCCTTCAAGTGCATTGAATTTCTGCAGAATTATCTCGATTTCTGATAGTTCACTTATAATATTGTTAATTGTTTTAAAGATTTCCAAATTCTCTTAAAACATTTAGGATAAACATAGAATTTTTTCAACTATTTTCAACTATTTTTTTATTTAAAAATTAGTCTGTTTCAGTTGAGGCCCAAGTTGATAAAAAAGAAAACAGAAATATCTGTATTAGAACATCAGCAGGCGTGAATTTTATATTTTTGTCCCCGTTAAAAATTTCTAAATTTAGATTTGAAAAAGGACTCCCTTGAGCTTTATTCCCTGATAATCCTTTATATTCTGTTTTTTTGTGCGCGTAATAAAATATTATTCTTAATGAAACATAAAAAATGAATTAGATAAGCAATAAAAAAATGTATGTATTTTTATGAGTTTCAAAATGAAGATAGTAAGGTGACTTCATTTTTCTGAATTGGAAGTGCAAGGATAATTTGGAGAAATGTGATTGTTGAAGAAATAAAGCAAATTTATTAAGTTAATAATTTTTCAAGTGTGGCACAAATTTCGCGTCCGGGACTCACCAAGTTAACTAAAATATTGCAAAAATTAATTAAGTCTACTGCAGTGGGTTTGACCAAGATATACTTAAAAAGTTTCCATAAAAGTTCACAAAAACTTAAATATTTATTACTTAATTTTTAACTTCCTAAGTCAAATAACATATGATTGGAATTGCTACAATTCGCTGATTTTTAATATTATATTTATAAATTACCAAGTTCTACACTTGCAAAGTGTGACATACAGCATTTTAGTCCTCTTTGGGTACAAGGACTCCCGCTGAACAGGTTCGAAGGCAGCAGCTGACCATCACCCCTCATTAGAGGGGATGTGGGGTTCTATAATATTAGGAAGCTTTCAATTTTAAAGCAAATTAGGATCTTAACAAAATAGTAATAAACTGAATCGTAAACTTATAGGCAATGTACGAATGAGTACAAAGGGATAGTAAGTACGTACCACCTCGGATGAGTGGGCGGGGTATGTCTGAGATTTTAGAATTAGTATCCATTGTACTTACCGTCCCATTGTGCTCATTTCTAGACATTTTAAGATTGTCTATAAATTACTCTAATTTAAAGGCTTGGAGTTTAAATTTAGCATGTTTAAAAAGAATTCGAAATTTATCACCATTA
Organism: Belonocnema kinseyi; assembly: GCF_010883055.1. Taxonomy (NCBI): domain Eukaryota; kingdom Metazoa; phylum Arthropoda; class Insecta; order Hymenoptera; family Cynipidae; genus Belonocnema; species Belonocnema kinseyi. The sequence continues at coordinate 181,053,105 of NC_046657.1, forward strand.
CTTCAACTATTTTTATGAAAAGTTATCGTGCAAAATACGAAGTGTTTCGTTGTCTTGAAATTCCTGATGAATGGTGAAATATTTTGTAAAAGCTTCCCCATTTTTGGAACGACTAGACGCAGCCTAGATTATTACATGAAGATTTGTAGTGTAGAACTGTCTATGGGCAACAAACATTCTTGCTGGAAATGGGGCTTTTGCGTTCAAAAATCAAATACACATTGTGTTGAAGAGATTGATTTAAAGTTTTAGTTTTAATATGGCGCACGTCTCTTAAGTCTCGCGCTTCGTACTCTATAATGAGTTACCTCGCGCTCGTATATTTCTTCTTTGCATTTGGAATGTTTGAATAAAACATCAAAATGATCTCTTTTAGGTCGCAGTGTTTATATACATTTTCATTTTCTGAATTTGTCACTTAATTAAGTATATTTAAAGATTAAGTTATTCAAAGCTATGTACGCTTTGACGTACACTTTGTCATAGTGATACTCGCCGTGTGCGCTCAATTTTTGATAGTCATTTGTAAATTTATATTTTCTGAATTACCTTAAATTAAATAAAAAACTAGAATCCTTTTTCAGACATTCTCTTCTTCTTCACGTTTTTATGCTAATAATAGGATTTTTTTATATTATTTTTATGGCTGAAGCAAAATATCCTAAAAGTCTTCTTTTAGATTTTTTACGTATCTCGCGTCTTTTGGTGTAATATTGGATTTTTTTGATTTTCTGCATGTTTACTTACGATAAATAAATAAAAAGTTATGATTTGTATTGAAAAATCGTTAAAATAAATATTATAGGAATTTTCAAAAGCTATAATTTTTCTTTAAGACATTTTTTCGTATTTTGCACCGTATGGTACAAAATATGCATGTTGTGCTCTCAAATTTCGAACAATTTCGATTCTTTCTCAATCATAAATTATGAGAATAAGGTAAATTATAACAAATTTGTATTTCTTTATTGGGTGAACAACTTTTGTGTATCAATTTTTTTTTTCATACCTTAGTCGCTTTTCCACAAATTTTTCATCTTTATTTTTAATTTCATTCACACAAATTTGTAAAGCTTTCAAAAGGCAAAGTTTTCCTTCTTTCGACTTTTTTCACATCGTGTTTTCTTCGCTTAAAATTTTGATTTTTAATTTATTTTTTAAATCTTATAAATGCTGTAACTCGCATAAGTTTCTTTTTATCGAAAAAAGTCATTGGGGTAAATTGTTTGTATCAATAAGTGTTACGACTAGCTATTCGTGACATTTTCAAATCTAAAAAAATGATCCCTAACATTTTAAAATGTTCAAATTTTTTGAATTTTTATCCAAAATGGCTGGTTAGCGAACTCCTCCTTTTCTTTATGGCCTAAAAAAGTGTACCAAAGATTGAATTTGATCTATTTATTTATTCCAGAGTTGACGTATTTACGGACGGCCGACCAGACTGACAGACAGACGCCATCGCAAAAACTTTATTTTCGGATTCAGCTGTTCTTAAAACGTGGAGATCAATCAAATAAGCAAGGTGCCAATTTTGGACAATTCTAATACTTTCCCAATCATAAATGATGAGAATTTAAAAAGATAGGAAAATTCAATCAGTGCAATTTGAAATTAAATTTATTTAAGCAAACAGCAATTGCTATTCGATTTATATAAATCTGATATGTTACATTTCAGTATAATTATAAGTCGATTCAGTAGAAAAACTTGATTTATTTCATCATAAATACCTGTTGTGGATAATTGTTTATGGAATTTTCGAGGGAATTTGTTTTAAAAAGTAACAAATAATTTATTACATTTCACGAATTTAACTAAAAACGGTTTTTGTCTATTCATTTTTCAAATTCAGTGCAAATTAATTGATGAATGACTGATAACAACCATGAATTCATTTTCACAAACTCATTTGTTTATAATAAATTCTATAAACTCTTCATAAATGTGCTAAACTCTTAGAAAATTTGTCTCGACAGTTGCTTCATTGATTGTAGGTATTTCGGATTGAATCTAAATATTTCTTAAAAACTTGTACACTTCTGAAAAAATTTAAAAGCTTTTTTTTTAATCAGCAATCATATATTTATACAGAATTTTATTATCTTTTATTTATATTGCAAAGCGTTCAAATACCGTTGAACAATGCTTCTGGATATGAATAATTTGCCAACAGGCATTATTTTGTCCGACTGTGTGTCGAGGGACCAATGTTTACGTTGATTTCAGGTAGAGGATTTTTTCAATTAGTTATTTATAGCACCTACCTATAATAAGAGTTTGAAGTTGGCGAACAAATTAAACTTGATACCATAATTATGATGCACATATGAAGGAGTTTCCTCAAGAGTGGCGTGGTGCAGATAGCATGGATACCATTGAGAACTTCATACATGTAAATTCTATACCTAGTAACTGGACGAAAAGTTAATGATTATTTTTCTTTTACTCCTAATGTTAAAAAAAATTCAATTTACTTTTGTTTAAAAAGTATATCTCTTGTCACGGTTCTGTACTTTTCTTTGATTTATGATTTCGGCAATTATTTTAGTGACATCTTGTGTGGTGTCAGAGCATGTGTTCTGAATGTGTTCAAATTTTTTAGTTTCAAATTTACAGGGCTCACCAGGATAGACTCTTCTAATTTTTATATTTATAGGTCTCTATTGTTTTCGAACCATTACTCCGCATGGGGCTCGTCGCGCCGATCAGGCTGGATATGAGGTTTCCCCGGCAGTGGTGTCTTGCGAAATTGTATAATGAATTTGTAGACCTAGTGAGATATATTTTCGAACTACATCTTAGGTTCCCTGTCCCTAATGGTCGGTGTAAACAAGGAGCGGCTTACGTAAATTTATTTTTTTTAAAACTCTGTCAGACAATCTGTTTCACCAATTATGGGCCACTTGATGGATGCATAACAGATGGTACTGCCGCAGTACCTAAGCAATTATTGCAGATTTACAGACGCGCTGTTACGCCTAATCTGAGGATACATCTCATTCAAGGTATTCTAAAACTCATTTATAATAGTTAGATCATACCATATTAGAGTATAAATGACGGGTACACTATCGAAAACCCCCCGATATAATTACCCTATAATTAATAGTGGCCACATCGCACATTGAGATGAAATGAAAAAGCGAGGTATAGAATGACATTTAGATTCTTGAATTTAATTTTCTATCTACAAGACAACATTTTTCTAATACTTCCCCTTTACTAAAATCAATTCACTGAGTAATAAATAGGAAACAAACTCAACTTGTAAATTTAATTTTCATAAAGAAATCGTATTGACGAACAACAGAATATATCAAATTTATGAACACTTTAAATGAACAAAATGCACATTGTAGACATTATAACAAGTAAAAGAATTAGGGTGCTTCTTATCGTGAGTCAACTTACCTCTCACGAATCATACTGGATTATTATCCTGAGCTCTTCACGTTCATGTTTTTTACATAAATTCTTGGCGAACAATAGAGTAGGTCAAATTTATATTTATAAAATAATACAAAAAATACGAGCTTTTTCTCTTAAAATGCTTAAAATGTTTATTTTTTTATATAATAATTGGTTTATAAAATAAACAAATATTAATAGATAGCAAATTTTTTTCATAAAACATCATTGTCAATATAATTTAAGCAACTTCAGAAGAAGAAATAATTTCATTTCGCTTAAAAACGCCTTATATGTGAATTTGTTTATAAAATAAACAAAAATTAATGTATAACAAAATTTCTTTCGAAAAAATCATTAGTAATATTATTTCAGCAAGGTCAGATGAAAATGCGATTTCATTTTGCTTGAAAAAGCCTTATATATCAATTTGTTTAAAGGATAAGCAAATATTAGAGCATAGCAACACTTTTTCAGAAAATATCTTTGTCAATATCATTTCAATAAGCTCAGAAGAAACAAGATTCCTTTTTGCTTAACAACGCCTAAGATGTGCATTTATTTATAAAAGAAACAAATATTCCTGTGTAGAAATAGCCCGGTTTGACTCGACCAGAAGAAGGTTTCTCGTCAAAATCTGCCCGGGTCAAAAACGGGATACTATTTTTTTAATTGTCCGGCCGGGATCTAACCGAGTTCCCACTGGGACCGAGTCGGGCCAAAAATGGTGCCAGGTTATCCGTTGAGAAATTTGCTAAATTTCACAAAATTGTATCCAATTTTCTGGAGCAAGCGGATTATTTTTAAAGGTAACTGAATTATTTTGTTAATAAGTAAGCATTATTAATATTCTTCAACGTTAATGTTAAATTAATTTTCTTAACCGGTTTCATAGGTTAGGATGTTACGTGAATCCCCTGAAATTTATTTTATCTCTTGTAAAAAAACCTATGCAAACCAAGTTACGCTTAAGGTAAATTTGTTATGTAATTTAACTTTAATTTTTAACAATTCAATTTCTTACAGAAACTTAAGAATCATAACCTATATTTTAGTACTCACATTGAATCAATTTTTGCAGTTAATATATTTATTATTATGAATGCAATTCTTAAATTGAAATTCCAACATCTTTTTACAGGTGGAAATAAGTGCTGACAAAGATTCTTATCTCTATCAGTTGGTAGAATACGTTCGCTGTGGTAAAAAGGCTCCAGTAAAATGCGATCAAGGAGCCCAGCAAAAAACCGGTCGGATTCCGATCGGGTTACCCTATTTGTATCCGGGATCCGAACGGGTAACCCGACCGGGAGCCGACTGGGTACACCCAGCCGGGATCCGACCAGAGCAGCGTGACGAAACCAACCATAATCCGACCGGGCAGTCTGACCAGATTCCGGATACAAGCAGGGCAACCCTGCCGGAATCTTGCTCGAACCCGGTCATAATTTCTACATGGGTTTGGGGGTGGTAAATTTTTTTGAGGAAACACCATTGCTGACGTAATTAAATCTAGCCTGGAAAGGAAGAAAAAAGATTTTCTGTTGCCCATAAATATCCGCGAAGTGCACTTGTTCATAGAATTCCTTTATATATAATTAAGAAATAATATTTTCTCTTGAATTTGTATAACCACTGATCATTCTAAGAATGAAATCAAGCAATTTCAGATCAGAAATATACTTTAAAGTCGAATATTCCCTGTTGTTGATTATTTGTTAATACATCTTATTGCTTATAAGAAATATTGAATGTTCTTATTTTTTTTGAATATGGAACAAGATATTTAAGTGAATAAAATAACTTTTTTGAAATTACTGTTGCAGCAGAGCAGTCAATTCTTTTAACAGTACAAATCTGTCATTAACCATATTATAAATTGCACTTTTCTGTGCACAGTTTCAAAATCATGATACACTTGTCGTTTCTTTGTTCTTTGAGTTTCACTTATTAATGTAAATCTCAATTTCCATAGAGACATTAAACTATCACAGAGCAGTAGAAAAGATGAATGAAGACATTTTCGAATTTAAATTGCTGAAGGACTAGAAACATATGAGTTTACGTGAGAGGGGAAAACCCCAACTTTTTAAATAAAAAACAACAACATTTTTTACACATTTTTGTTTATATAAAAAAGATATTCTCTAAAATTTATGCGAGCTGAACCAGTTCTGTGGTCAGGAGAAATTTTTCTTTATATTAATTGAATTTTCATGTTTTCTCGGAAATGTTGCAAGATATCAGAAATGAACATCAGAACTTATTGTAGACGTTTTATAACATTGCAAACAAGCTTGAAGAAAAAATCCCCAGAGTGTACCAGAAATTTCTGTGCTTTCTAGAATAAAAAATTATTTTATTTTTATTTTATTGAAATATTTTGTTGAGTATTCATATTTTTCCTCCGATACTGTAGTTGAAAATTTACTTTTTTAAAAAGATTTAACTGTTTTGTAGAAAATTAAAACAATTAGTATTAATTTGGAAAATTATCCATTTCGTTAAAAACTTATGCATTTTGCTGCATATTTGTCTTTTTTCGTGAAAATTATTTTTTTTTATTAAATGAAATTGTTTGGTTCACCAATTTGATGTTATAGTTGAGTATTCAAGTTTTTTGTTTAAAAACTCATTTTCTTTAAATAAAAATATTTCTTTTTTATTATATTACATCCTTCCGGGCGATTAAAAATAATTACAGGTCTATCTGTTAGAATATAGTTTGCAGTTTGAATCGCTTTAATATCTTTATTGGAACTGAAGATAATATAGTTGCAAATTTTTGTACTTTTAAGCAACCATTTTTATTATTTCTCAACTGCAATTGGTTCATAACAGTTTTCTTCATACTCATGAATTTTTTCAAAATATCCCCATTGTTCATTGTATAAGAATTGATGCTCTAATCTTGCCTGTTCTTAAGTGTACCCAAAAATCCTAACTTTTTCTTACTCATTACCAGCCCATGATTGTTTATGATAAAGAAACTTTAAAGAATGATTAATGGAACGCAATAATATGGAAAATTTAAATATTTCATTTATGAGGTTTTTGTTTGGGGACACATAAGAGAGGATTGAAGCTATTGACTTGAGATTTTTTATTTTTATTTGCGGATGTATTTTGAACAGTATACTAAAACAAGAAATTATTTGGAACATATTATCGCGTTAAAATATGTTATTTACAAAAAGATAACTTACTCTGAAATAAAATCAATGAGAAACTTCGTGGTCTTTGCGCGACCTTTACATATTAACCGACTACGTTTAAATTTAACGGCATTTTTTTGTGTTCAAGTAAAACTAAGGCAGGGCCAGAAATGTTCCGAAAAAACTCTACCAAGTATGAATAAGAAACACAGTAGTATGATGTATCATGTGAATGTGTATATAAACATATAATGTATCATAATGTATCACAATTCTAATGTATTATATTTCAAATGTAGACAATAAGCCTAAAGTTTAGCTTTTTAATCAAAAAATTTATTTTAAAAATTGTCAATTGGATATGATTGATAGGTTTTTTTTTGTTGTTCCCATCTTCTCAATAAGAGCGTAACCCATTGAGTTGTATGTTAAATATTTTGCTTTCTCAACATGAGCATTTTATTTTATAGGAATTAGATTAATTTAATACTAAGTACAAATTCATAAGAACAATCAGAATTGTTTTCCACGTTTGTTTCTCATTTGCAGATTGTCCGTTTTCAAAGTCTCCTAATTCTAATATACAACTGGAACGTTTTAACTTTAACGTATCTAATTTGAAAACAATTTTCATCTTGAAGCTGACTATTTAGGTTTTAAATTGAAGAATCTAGTGTTGTTAAGAATGCAGAATAAAATTATGGTAAATTAAAATTAAAATTATTTCTTGAAAAAAAGATCCTACTCCTTCTTCACTCCATTGGGAATCGAACCACAAAACTTCTGATTTCCGGTCAAGTGCTCACATTATTATTCACAGATTCATTTAAGGAAATTATTGTATTGGAACTATTTGCAATGTCCAGTTTCAATATCTCGGATATATCAGCCTTCTAGATCATAGACATCTCCTTTTGAAGCTTAACAACTCAGCAAAGAAAAATGCTAGCGCAAAAAAAATTCGAAAAAGTAGACTGAAAAATGTAAAAAAAGGTCAGGATTTTTGGGTACATTTAAGGACAGTCATATTCGACCCGTGGCCAGGTGCTACCCAAGGATTCAGAACCACGGATCAAAGTGAAGTTTTAGTGAAGTTTGAATTGTGAAAAAAATTAATCGGTTGATACTTAATTAATCAGTTTACAACATAAAAATCAACGAAGAATTATTTTCATTCATACATTAAAACAATTTCGACTTTTTATTTTTATAAAAATAAGAATTATAAATAACACTTTCAACCAATTTTAGAAAATTTTAAATATATTTTAGAAATTTAAACACAGACACTCATTCCACAAACTTACAAAAACTTACAAAAATTACATAATTGAAATAAAGGTATTTCAGAAATAAATACTTTCCGGGTAAACATTTTCCTATAGCCCAGACTAGGCCCAGACCAGGCCAAATCTTGCCCAGATCTGAAAAAAGGAACTGGGCCCGACTACTGATGAAACACGTGACACGATAGGAGCCAGATCTGGCGCCCGATCTGGCCACCCGATCAGTAACCTACTTGGTCCCAACCAATTTCCCGTTAAGAGCCATTTTGAAAATTTATCATTTTTTTATCATTTTGTTTATAATAATATTTGTATAACATGGAAAATGAATTAACTGAAATAAATTTTTATACAGGTGGCAAATATAACATATACAGATGAAAACTCAATCAATTTTTTATTCTTTTTCACTTCGTTCTTTGCGATGTCCACCTCACTTCTTGGCTTTTATTTTTTAGAGGGCAACGACCCTTCAATTTCATTCCAAATTCGAAAAAAGAAATTCACTAATTTTTTATTTTTTTATTTTTCGATTTTAACAGGTGTCGGTTTTGACTTGAAGTTTTCCATGTAAAATGCATGGGAAAAATTACTTTTTAAAGTTTTTTGAATAACTTTTTAGGGTTTGAAAAAATGTGACGGGAAAGTATAGGTGCCTGTAGAGAATTATCCAACGAAGAATTTCATGTCTCATATATGATTTTTTTTCTTAAAATTATTACCGTTAGTCTAGTGGAATATTTAATTACATTGGTTCATTAATATTTCATTGTTTAAACAATTGAAAATTAATGAACCAATGATTAAAAAATACATGCACTAGAGCAAAAAATGAAAATTTCAAGTAAAAAATTAAGGGAATACAGTGTTCAAAAGGTCGATTTCATGAAAATATGACATTTTTGGTTTTAAGGGTAGTTTTCAGGTACTCGTGGGGCTGTGTTAAGGGTGTCAGCCGATATGTCTGATAGATAAAATTCTTCGTTGGATAACTCTCTACAGGCCCCCATACTTTCCTGTCACATTTTTTCAAACCTTAAAAAATTATTTTAAAAACTAAAAAAAGTTATTTTTCCCAATGCATTTTACATGGGAAACTTTAAGTCAAAACCGGCACCTGTTAAAATAAAAAAATAAAAAATGAAGGAATTTCTTCTTTCGGATTTTGAATAAAATGAAGGGGATCGTTGCCCTCTAACATCAAAAAAAAAAAAAAATTGCCATTTAAAGCGTGCTTATGTCCGAAGAAAAGTAATCAGAGTCCTGTAGCTTTACATACTTAGTATTATTAAGCCTTTCATCGTACACATTGTCTGTGAAACTAAATAAGGTAGATGCAAAGGAATTAAAACCATTTTGCTTAGCTGACCCGGACCCTTTCAGCAATATGCAAATTGACATGATTTTAGGGGCTGATAAATTCAGATCATGTTCATTGCCGGGATTAAAACAAGGAATATTAGGGTCTTTGACTGCTCAGAGTACTATTTTTGGCTGGGTTATATCCGGTCAAAACCAGCATTTACCCTCACGTGGGTTTGTTTGACCCCAATCTGGCATTAATGCCGAGGTGCTGCATGAGGACACGGCACGTTTTTGGGAGATGGAGGAAACTCCTTCTGAATCTTTTGTAACTAAAGAAGAAGTTCGCTGTGAGGAACATTTGTTGTCTTTTCATCGGCGATTTCCCATTGACTGGTACTTGATTCGATTGTCTTTTAAGAATGGCCCTCTTATTAATATAGGCAATTCAATACATAGCGCTAAATTGATTTTGCAAAAGGTACAGTCACGTTTAATAAAAAGACCTGAACCTCTCGAGAAATTGTTCAAATTTATTACGGAGTATCGGAAACTAAATCATATAGAGATAATCTCCGAATTTTCGGGGTTGGGCTCTAAACAAACTGTTTATCTTATTCACCATCCAGTTCTTAGAGAAAGTAGTTCTTTTACTCATGTACGAGTAGTATTCAATGCGTCTAGCCTTAATTCTGACGAAACTGCCTTTAATTCTCAATTAAATACCGGTCCGAAATTGCTGACTGATCTAATTTCCATTATATTTCGATGGCGCGAGCATCGTCTTGTTTCAGTCGCTCACGTAGAAAAAATGTTTCGAAAAATTATAGTTGATCTACGCAATCGTGATTACCAGCACATTTTGTGGTTTTCTCCTGACGCTAAATTGGAGATTTGTCGACTGACTACTGTAACTTAAGGAACTGTTTGTGCACCTTATCTTGCAAACCGCGCAATCAAACAGTGAGCGAAAGATGAAGGGTCTGACTTTCCACAAGCCAAGTCAATCTTAGAAAATAATATTTACGTTGGTGACGTTTTATTTGGCGCTGATGAATTTAAGGAAGCCAAAGCATTAAGATCTCGAGTCTCTAAGTTGATGGCTCGGCAAGGCCTTCATCCTCGAAAATGGGCCTCTAACGACGATCAATCACAACAATATTGTCCTTCTCGCAATCATGAGAGAGCCTTTGCATTTTTTTCTGGGGAGCACATTCAGTTAAAAGTTTCAGGTCTACATTGAGATCCAACCTCCGATAGTTTTCGAACTCAGGTTGAAGCGCGACCCATTGAACAACCTACGAAACGAAATATTCTTTTGGTAATCGCTGAAATTTATGATTCCCTTTAGAATTGCTGTCTTCGGTTATTGTTGTAGCTGAAAGAATAATGTAGTAATTCTAGTTCCGTAAAATTGACTGGGATGAACCACTGTCTAAGAATGTGTGTAGATTGTTGGTCTACTTATTATAGTAGCCTTTCAAAGCTGTGTATCCTATAGAGTTGCAAAAAATCTAAAGTGTATTCTACAAGCAAGCTGGAGACATGTTGAGCAAAAATCGTTGGTCTAGAGTTCACAAATTGCTCACCTTTCCCTTAAGTCTTTGAACCCTTTATTGGATGGTTTGGGTGTTTCACGCTTAGGTGGCCGCTTTCATCAGGCTCCTATAATTTATTAGGAAAAATACCATGTTATATACGCTGGTCCCTTTTCCATTCGGTTCGCTCCAGGTATGGCTCAGAAAAGGTATAAAGGTTAGGTTGCGCTATTCGTTTGCTGCTTACCTCGTGCGATTTATTTGGAATTTGTTTCTGACTACACTTTCGAAGGTTTTTAAGCAGCTTATAAACGCTTTATCTCTCGGCGATTTAAACCCTTGCATTTCTACTGATTTATTCAATCTATTTTTAGTAGAAGAAACTACATGACATATTATTCCACCAGCAGCTTCTCACTTTGGGAAATTTTCGGAGGCTGGCGTTGATGGTCTTAAGAATCATCTGTGTAGATGTGTGGGTTCGCAGACACTTACATTTGAGGAATTTACTACGACTTTAGCTCAAATAGAAACCTGATTGATCTCGCGTCCAATAGACCCTCATTCTGATTATCCTTAGGATTTTTCGTATTTGGTACCAGGTCACTTTCTAATTAGTGCCCTTCTTACTAGTGCTCCTGAACCTTCTGCAGAACTCATTCCAGCAAATCTATTGACTAGGTGGCAAATTAGGCAAGGTATAGCAGAAATGTTTTGGGGAAGGTGAAACGTTGAATATTTGCATTCTTTGCAGCAACGTTATATGTGAGTGGCAACAAGAATGCATTATTAAGTGCTATGCGGAAAAAGATAAATGTGTACGAATCGTTAGAGGTAAAACTGCTAACACAGAACTCAAGCGGTCGAAATCTAAATTTCATTCGTTACGGCTTCTGAATTTCGTGTTATATGTACATGTGTTTCATATCGCTTACTAACATTCGAGAGTAAGCGAAATCTAAGTTTCATCGAATTCGTGATATTAATAAGCGTTTTAACAAGCACCGCGACGGATTGATGGTGATTTCGTGAAACTTTAAATTCAGCTAAGACTGTTAATCAACTAACGAATTAAAAAAATGTGCAATAAGAGTGGAAATTGAGTCGAGATAAATGTTCTCTTCTATAAAAATTAATGTTTTAAATTGTTTTATTCAATAAAGAACTTTGAGGAGTTTACCGCCAATTGATAATCTATTGTTTATTGAAAATCTGTATCATCTCAGAGCTGATTTAAATAAAAAGAAAAAGAACCTTTTAAAAAATCTGTTCATCTTTTAGAAAAGCGAGCCGATGATGGCTATAGCAACACAGCTACTTACATATGCTATGATGCGCTCGAAGTCGCCTTTAACGGGCATCAATAACAGGAATTGTACTTTTTAAAGTGCTTAGCGCTGCTGAAAATAACTATCGCAATTACTCTATGAACTTCTACATCATAGTGTAAAAAATCAGTTATAGTGATCTGGATAGGACCGGAATTAGTTTATTTTGATTTAAATGCCTTGATTGTATTTCTGCCGACACGTCCAATTTCATTTGCACGAATTATGTCAAATTCAGATAAGACTAAATTATTTCCTTGAAATTAATAACTTTTTTATTTCTATTTTTTTATTTCTCATACATATATAAGTCTAGGAAAGTGCCAAGAAAATGCTGATGACCCTAACTGAAGTTAATTTAAAAATTCAGATACAACCATTGTAATAGAACTGTTACCATAGAATAGAGCTAGGTACGGTCCTGCACGAAAGGGTTGCTAGGTCGCATCAGACATGAGCCGGAACCCCCCGACGGGTCTCGAAGTTATGGGCGACGGAACGTCACGTCTCCAGTCTGCTAGCTTGTGCTCGTGAACACCAGAGTGGAAAAAGTGTGTCAACCAAGTGTCCGGATCTCGGTCTTTTTCTCGTCGCCATGCTGACTCGCCATTCTTGGGGAAGCGACTCTTTAAAAAGGAATTTTGCAACTACCTAAGGCCAGTGATCCTAGATCTGAAACGAGATGCGGTCCAATACTATGACAGGGCTATGTCAGTGTGAATATAGAAGGAGACGCTGTAAATGACTGAGTTGCGCGCGCAACCCATTTCTCCTCTTATGAATTTGAAAACTCGAAGATGCACGATTTTCGGTCGGAGCACTTCGTCGATTCTATTTATATATCTATCTGCTAACAGCTAACTGCTTTGAAATAAATTCAGGAGATTGGGATTTTAATATTTCCAGATTT
>NC_046657.1:181066134-181073680 GCF_010883055.1 Belonocnema kinseyi
CTAGTCGGGAGTGGTGCTGACTGAAAACAGATGATTTGGAGCGATTCGCGCGCCATCTGTTGGTCATTCTAAGGACTTATTGAACTACCCTCGTATAATAAAAGCTGTCGTTTATTACGTCTTTAGCAGCAACGGGGAAACGGAAAAGTATGAGTGAATTCGAGCTATAAAACGGGACACCCGGTTCAAAACAACAGGAAACGTGGAAAATCTACAAAAGGGTGTTGCCATGTTTTGTCAAAATAATACAATTAGACTATTGCCGTGAGCCTCGCCATGTACGCTTCTACCATTTACTACTCATGTGAGTGGATAAAAAAAAATTGACCTCACCAGCGTTCTAAGTTCTATTTAGAAAAGGAGTACTAAGTTCGATCAATATTTTGATAGTTTTGAAGCCGTATAGACATAGTAAAAAACACGTTTTTCAAAGGAAAATAGTTTTATTTTTTATCAAGTCGCTTCCTTTCATTAAAAGTATGATGAGATATTTGATGCTCCATTATATTTTTAAATATTGTTATCAATATTTTATCTATTATTACAACTTAATTTGAGTGTAAACATTGCTGATAATGGTAATAAATAGTAATTATCATCAAGAAATATGAACATTTCAATTATGTGCATTATAATAATGGTAACAGATTTAATCATAGATTTGATGCTTTCACAAAGATTCATTTTGATAAAAAGAGATATTTTGGGTTCCAATCGTGTAAAAAACTACGAATTTTACTGAAGTTTCGTGATCAATGCATCAGGGCTGAAGAGGCGAACTGCAATGATCACGAAACGTCGGCAAAATTGGTAACAAATCTCGATAACAAATTTGTGTAGTAGCTTTTTTTAGTTTTAAGACGGGCGGGAAGCTTCTAAGTAACTCCCCTGACGCCAAAAGTATAAAGCTTATTGCGCCACTATTTGTATAGTAAAACGCCCGCCCTCATTTTTAATTCTACTGTCCCTAAGAAAAAATTTTTTACTTTTCAAGATTTTTTATGACTTGCAGACTAAAAATGACGCAACCTTCATTTTTTTGATCGGACACAAGTGCTTTGTTGCAATCTAAATTCCGCGTTATATTTCAATTAAACTTTGTCAGTATCAGCGCAGTGAGCAATTAAAAGCTATTTATAATAATTAATCGAGATCTTTAAAGAGTTTAACTATAAAGACTTGTCAATATATATCGCTGACAAGAATAAAAATTACACCGTTTTTTTCCTAGTACAATTAAGTAATATAATTTAACGCCATCTTTCTTTACATTGTTCTGTTATTCTACATATAATGTTACAGAAAATTTTAACGCAAGTTTATTTAATCTCTTCTTATCTATGTAAGCGAAAACAAGCCTTTAAAAATAATTTTTTTCTCACTTTTCTCATAAACCCGATATTTGTGAAGATTTAAGTAACGATTTTTATTATGCGAGCATATACTTTTACAATAGTGTTAATAATGCAATAGGTCGTCAATAACGTGCATTTCATACAGATAATATTTGTAAAAATTGTTCAAAATATAATTTACTATAGCTAAATTAACTCCAGAACATTACTTTACGTTTTTCTTTTTCAAAAATGTCGTCAACCATCTTGTGTTTTCACGCCCCATTTAAAGTAATTGATTTACATTAATTTTTGTTTGGCGCATTCTGGACAGATAATATCATCTGCATCTGTGATGAAACCGCGGCCAACCAAGGAAGTGTTACACCCAGCACAAATGAAACAATCGTTGTGCCAATGCCTGTCTTCAAAGGAGATGAAACGCGTACCACCAATTCCTAAAATCATAAAAGATAACAAAAATTTATTAAAATAACAAGGTTTCAAAGGGATTGCAACGATTAAAAATTAAAGATTTTTCGGCGTAAATTTTAGAGGTTAGGAAAATAATTCTAATCTCGTCTACTGCGTCACGCTGAAGTGCGCAAATGCGGTAAAACATGTACAATCAGCAACAGAAAACTAGAATAAAACATTGTTCTTACTGATAAATCTTCGGTGAAATAAACTAGACTATTGTAGACCAATTATAACTTATTAGTAACACTTAGCAAAAAGCAAATGACATATTTGTTGAAGTTAAACGACGGTATATACCATGGAGCGATTATAAGGCGAAAGATTATCCAGCAATGTTAAGAATCGAAAATTATCTTCGATTCCTATAAAGTTTAACTAACAAGGTTAATTTTTGTTGCTGTGAATCTTTTACCTGGAATCTATGTAAACTTCGTATTACGCTTTTTCTGTGCACGAATCTGTGTCTTTCCGAAACCTTTATGAGAATTTGCATGTCGGTTTCTTAAGGATGCTTTTAGATATATACAGTGGACATCAACCTCGGATGACCAATTTAATAAGGCTTTTTTTTACTTATTGTTTTAACAGGTGAAGAAACATAGGAAATTCTTTTTCTTTCAAATTATTTTCTATTCCACGAAAGCGCCGAAATCGTCACAATTTCAACGAAATTTCCAAAATTTAATTCAGAAAGAAACAAGAAAATAGTACACTCTAATAATATCACAAGAACAGGATGTCATTAAACATAATCCCTTTTATATTTCCTATGTTATTCATATTATTTATTTTTTTATAATTATTCATGCACATTTTCTTGTTTTTTGCATTTAATTATTAATACTTATATACTATACTCTCTAAACCTGAATTAGTAGAAATTTTACTAATGCAATTAGTAGCAATATATCTGACTTTTAAATGAGTAATTTCATCACATCTTACTACTTAATATAGTAAGATTTATGTTATTAAATAAATTAGTAAGCCTATTCTACTAATCTGCTCAGTATTACCAACTCACTAATTCCATAAGTAGTAATGCATTTCAGGAAAACATAATTTATTTAATATATTCTCAAATACTTTCCGCTGCTTTTTGAGCTTTAATTAAGAAAGAGTCATGTTTTCTAAATTCATATTTTAAGTTGATATTGTCATATTAATAATACTTGCGTATGGACTACCCGGTAATAAACGTGGAATAGAGAAAAATTAATATTTTCAGACTTCAGCGCAAACGTGAAGATTATTCTATTGTTTTGAATGCGCGATTTTTCCATCCGTCTAAATTGCCACAAAAAGAATAAGATACCTGCTAAACTTATTCACTACTTTTTCCATAGCGACCCCCACAAAGTTTTCTATTCTCCCAAAGAGAACGTGTTTTCAATATATTTAATTCCTTCGAATTGTACCTGTAACGCACCTCACAGACATATATTTTATCCTTCAAAAGTGGTGATATTTTGATTTTATTTAATTCCTTCTAATAAGTTCAAAAAATATGTGTAATAAGTTGTTTTAATTCCTTAATGCGGATTGTAAATTCGGAAATTTTAATTCTCACCAATTCTACTCTGCCTCTCTAGAGTTAAAATTATTTCAATTCACACATTTGCATAGATTTCTTTGTTTCATTTTTTTAGACGTTTATATAAATTATTAAAATATAAATAAATATAAATTTGAATATTCTTCGAATTTATAAGTTATAAAATGATTTCATAATGAACAATAGTTTAAATAAATGCTTTCGTTAAATTTTACTAACTCGATTTAGAGGAATAGGATTTGCACTTTTTCTGTTCCCGTTGGGGGATTTTTAGACGGAGGAAAAGTCGCGTATTCATAGGAATACAAATTCTTAATTTTTCGGAATTCAACGCTTGTTACCGGGTATACAATATTAAAAACAGTGAAGAATCACGTTTTATTTAAAATCTGTTTATGTCAGAAAATAATCTTTTTTAGTGTGTTATATAAGTTTCAAGGCATTTTAAGTTTCATTTAACTTATCTCAACATGAATATAAACTTGAAATAATTTTTTATCAATTTTTACATGCGAAATTTAATATCTAAATATTCTTACCCAAAGGTTAGGCTAGCATTTGTATATTATTTTTGATCGCAAATAATTCATATTTTTTTATAGTTTATATCAAACTGTTTGCTATATGCATTAATTGAAGTTCATTACAGCTTATAGTGGATTGAAGCATACATGGCATAATAATGTAACTATTTTCTTTACAACAATAGTGGCAAAGTTTTCAAGTCCAAATTAAAATTCATCTTAAAAATGCTGCCCAGTTTCGTGAGCTCACGTCACTATCTCGCCGAAAACTTAATAAGTATAATTTTAATTTTATGCTATTATAGTATTCTGGTGAATGAATAAAATGTAATTAAGTTAGTTAAGTTATCGCATATTAGTACAAACGGGTGATTAACACGAAAAAATGCAGAAAAGAAAAGCAGCGTTCTCTAAAATGTAAATATTAAATTTATTACAATTTTCTGAAATCTTTGATAAAACATAAAACTAGATTTTTTATTACAACTTTGATAATTCGCTTTTAAGTAAGAAAAATTGGTCTTTCATAAAATTTAAATTTACTATCAAAATGTTGAAACAAATGGCGCTATTTGGTGTTACGTAAGCCATATTTTTAAACAATATAAAAATTACCATTTTTATGACAAAAATCTGTATTGTCATTTTAAAGAATTCTGGAGCTAATAAAATGTGATTTTAAAAAAGTGGCATACTAACATGGTTTTGTGAAAAAACCTATAATGTTTCAATTTATTTTTAATACCGCGCTCAAATGAAATAGCGTTCCACGTATAGTGTAGGCGCAAGCACTCTGCTGTTGTCAGGGCGCTGCTGCGATGTTTCATTTCCGCAAATTTGCGCTGTTCGTGAATAAGTGGAGTCTGAAGTGGATTGTAACTGCAAGTAATTGCAGTTTTATTCGTTTTTGATAACATAAATATTATTCTTCGTGAAATCTGCTTTGTTTCTTTAAAATGGGTAAGTCTTTGCCTGCTGCTAGTAATGAAGTGAATAGTTTAAAGGAAACTGGGAAATCGCCGTTGAAAAAAGTTAGGTTAACTAAAATTCATTTTCAGAAAAATTAAAGACGTTCGAGGAATTCAATATGCAGCAATTGTAGGGTTACTAGATGGATCGTGTCAAAATCCAGGACACTGAAAAAAGGTTAACTTCTAATTTACGAAGTGTTCAGTTAAAAAAATTAATCTTTCAATTTTCAATGTTTCCAGATTAAAATTGCTTGAAATAATAATATTTATAAAATTTAAAATTTTATTGATTAATTCTTTAATTTAGAGAATTGAAAATTAGAATTGGTAGAAAACTACTACCAATTAGTAGCTTTCTACTAATTCAGATTTAGAGAGTATGACCCTGAAGACGAATATTAAAATTTTTCCGGTTTTGACGTATGTTTTTCACTTCATGAGATATATCATACTTATCCTAATTTTTAATTTTGCAGGAAAATGTTTAGGTATCTGAAATCGTCGAAAGCAGTAGATTCTAAATTTATAAGTTTTAAATCTGTACATGGGTATACTAATGTCACCTTTCACTTTAAAATAAAAAACTAAAAATAAAATGATACAATTTTTGTAAACACCACACTAGCAATTTTACTGTATTTGTCTAATTTGCTTAGTAATTATATTCTGCAATAAAACAGCTAAAAACTATTGTTTTCAAGCACATATTAGTTATGTTAAAATATTTAATTATGTGAAAGAAAACGATCTTATTATTCTTTGCCAACATTAGACTGACGGCGAGCACAAATTTAAAATTGTTAATAAAATTCTTAAAGGAAATTGAGTATTAGGTAATGAATTACACCAAACTCTCGTGTTAAGTCACGCTGTTCTCAGTCTTCCTAGAACTGCTGGCTCCCACAGTCCAAGGCTATTTGAAGGCAACCCCCGATACTTGACTGAAAGCGAGAGTTTAGTGTATGAGAAATTGTTTTCTTTTTATTTTAGTATTGCTTTTCCGTCGGCAGAATCAAATTAATTGTATGGCGATTGATCGATGGAAAAAGGTAAACTCTGGGCTAATAATTATTATTATTTGGATTTGTAACCTAGAATATATGAACTTTTTCTTCTGTGAAGGTATTTGAGATTTGTGAAATACCAGCTTTCGTTGAATAACATTTCATTTTATTCTTTTAATTTTTATAACGGTCAAACGTTATAAAAAAATATATTTGCTATAAATTAGTAAATACTTTTTTGTTCAGTGAGCACAGCAACATGAGGCTAAATAAGAACCACAAGAAGATATTTACCATTTTTTCCAAAACTTTCAATTAAATTCCAGAGAGCATCATGGTTATATCGGTCATTTTATATTTGGTAAGACGATGATGCATTGTTTCGGAATGCCATTCCCTTAAAAACCAAATGTGCATAATATTTTATGTTGTTCCGTTCTCTTTATTACACGTCAACTTGGATTTCAGGAAATTTGATTTGGGCGTTCCGAGAACTAATGCTGCTGGCGATTTCGGATAAGAGGAGCCGATAAACTACAGGTAGATAGTAAATTGACATACCAACAGAAGCAGTGAGACATATCAGAAATGGTCAGATGTTTAGAAATCGTCAGAATTTATGACCATGTGTAACGATTATTTACAATTATTTAAGTAGGAGAGGATAAATTTATCAATTTACTAATAAAATTTATAAAAAATCACAACCCATAATTCACATTACGGGTCGAAATAATTCAAATATTGGGTTCGGAAATTAAAAAAAATAATTTATCTGCATTTAAAAAATATTATATTTTTTATTACCGAATGCTTGCTATTCTGATCAAATTCAATTTTCTTTTTTACCCCTTTTTAAAAGTTCTACATATTTGCAAACATACATTTTCGAAGTGGAGGTTGATATAAAGTTAATATTGAACATGTATACTTTTCTTTTCAAATTCTATTTTTGAATTTTTTTTGAAAGTTGAGCAAATACAGCGCTTCAGCGGAATAGGAAAAAAATAACTATAAAAAATTTATGAACACAAAATAAAAAAAAAAAAAACGTTATCGCTGCCGAGGCTTTCGATTACACTGAAACTCTCCAGGGCTTTTCCAGGCTTTACCAGGGAGAACAAATTTCAGGATTTTTACTCAAATATAGGATGTATCGTTTCTATCACAACGAGTCTCTACTTCGGGGTAGTGGCCACTCTCGTGTCACAGATTGGGGACTACAGTACCAGAGTGAAGCCGGCACTGTAGTTTTTTTTGTACTGATACTATAAAAGATTATTCAACTGGAAAAGGTTTTTTCAAGGTTCCCTGAAAAAAAAGTATCAAACCAATAAGTGTTGTAATAAGTATGCCAAACAGCATTCACTCCCATAAGAGTAGAATTGGTGTGTAAAACTGCTTTCATACTTTTTGTAAGCCCCAGTGTGTCCGCTCTGGGTATAATGCCTAGGGATTATATATAATGCAAAAATACAGGAGTAGTACGAGGGTAGTTCAATAAGTCCTTAGAATGAAGTATAAAACAATTTTTTTTGGGTAAATTTTTTTTTATTTTTCAAGATAATCTTCTTGAAGCTCTATACACTTGGTCAATCGCTTTTTAAGTTTTTTTAATCCTTCAGAAAAGTGCGTTTTCGGAAGTTCCTCAAAATAAGCACTTACAGAGGCAATGACG